>NC_136008.1:19479458-19631958 GCF_048128805.1 Centroberyx gerrardi
ATGACCTATTTGTGGCTATACTATTGTTTTCAAGTGTGAGTTTTTTTCAAATTATACTCTAAGGTTTTATAAAGTATTTGGGATGATAGCATTGGATGCCAATGACAAAATGTGTAGAGTGTAGAAGTGTAGAGAATACACACACACACACACAAACACACCACAACAAAAGAACCTATATGTGACTATACTAGTGTTTTCACTTGAGGGTTTCATTCAAATCATTCTCTACCATATTATATGGCATGATGACGTTAAAAACGTTGATAACGTTGAAAGCGAATGACAGAATGTCAAGCGTAGAGAATGCACACACACACACATGTAACACAATGCCAAAATGAACTATTTGTATGTGTGACCTGCAACTGTCCATCAGTGCAGACTGATTGAAATATTATTATTTCCATGTGGAAGTTTTATTCAAATGATACTCCACTGTTTTATATAGTATTTGGGATGACAGTATTGGAAGCCAATGACAAAATGTGAAGCGTAGAGAATGCGTGTGCATACACACACACCCCCACGCGCACCCCCACACACACAGACGACATAGACCCAAAATGACCTATTTGTGAGCATGTGTGACCTGCGACTGTCGATCAGTGCAAATTTGTGAGGCAATGAAGCATGCAGGAGAGTCCCGTCAGAGCAGAGGCTAGACATCACCCCATCCCCTCCATGGAGAAAAAAAAAGAATGTGTGTGTGTGTGTGTGTGGGAGGGGGGGGGGGCATTTGGGGTGTGGGGTGGGGTAGGAAAAGAGGGAGAGAGGGTGGAAAAGACAAGATGAATGTAAAGAAGGGAAGGGAAGCTGGGAGCTGAGGAAGGGCAAGTGAGGAAGAGGAAGAGGAGTGGTAGAGCTCTGCCACAGTGAGTGAACCTCATCAGAGAGTGTGATTTAATGTCATCTGCCGGCTTAGTAAAGCCCCCCACCCCCCCACCCCCACCCCCTCGAAACGTAAAAAAAAAAGGACTTCTATTCAAGCAGGCATATTTTTATTCCTCCTCTTCTCTCTCATTTCACATGGGCTGCAGATGCCTTAATTGTGCTCGCTCTTCAAGGCAGCCTTTTCACTTGCTCTTGATAAGTCTTTGATATTCTGTGCTTCACTAATTGTAGTCGCTGCAGTACATCTATCTTTTTTCAATTTCCTGATAATTAGCCTCTAACTCTTTCATCTGTCTTTTCAAGTGCACTAAATCTCCTTCTCTAATGAAAGTTACACTGCACCCAACAAGGTTGACGGCTGGTAAAGAAAAAAAAAAAAAAACACACTGGCGTCTCTCTCTCTCTCTCTCTCGCCGTGGGCAGGCCCTGTCCTTGGGTTTCTAACGTGAAAATATTCAACCAAAAGAACACAGGAGCCGTTTAATAAGAACATGCTTCAAAATGACTCCGGTTTAATGGATGGGCGATGTGAGGTGAGCGGAAGCACTAACCTGGAGCGATCTGCTAAAAAGATCAAAAAACTCAGAAATCACTCAAAGCCACTGCTGCACTCCCAACAGACTACAGTCCTATCAGAGGCTTGGAGTAATGAGTTACACTGAAATATTACTGAGGGGTTGGGGGGGTGTTATGTTATGTATATGATAACATATTAGCACAACATCATTCGAGTGTGACGGCCTAGTTTGTAGTCTAATGCCCACCCCCAACTCTGCTTTGACTGAAAATATTCCCATATTAATAATTCCTACAAAATCAAAACCTGAAATGAGAGCATAAAGATAAAAGGTAGAAAGGTAGACTGAGATAAAGGCTATTTGAACAACAAGGGATGTTGCTCTAATAGTTTTGTGTCTTTTGATCCAATGTTTCCATGTTGGAAAAGTGTTAGCAACACCAAGAGAAATGCAAACACAGACAGCTTGAGAGGAGAGGAGAGAAGAGGAGAGGAGAGGAGGAGAAAAAAACAGGCATCAAAATTGATTTTTCAATCATGCTTGCTGTTTCAAGAGGGCGTCACATGTTCTAATGACCTCATCCCTCTTGTAGTGATGTGAGTTATTTCACACCGGGCCATTTTAAACTGAGAGGAGTGGGGTGGTGGGTGGGTGGATGGGTGGGTGAGGGAGAGGGGGGTGGGGGGGTTAGTGCTACTGCTAAGTAGGGCTCAAAGCGGTGAGGGGTAGTAAAGAGGAGAGGTGGGGTGGGCTAAGGGAATGGTTAACAGGGTCATTTAGATTGGATGGGAGATCGATACTGAGAGGTAGAGAGGAGGTGCATCTCTGTCACTGTGATGTGTGGCTGCTGTGTGATTGTTCTGCAGATTACGTACTAGGAAGGGGAAAAAGAAAAGTGAAGTGGTGTGTGTGTGTGTGTGTGTTGTGAACGATCATGTCACCGTCATCCAGTGATTTAAAACACATTTCATGTTTTTTGTTTGATATTCTATTCCTGCAGTGGTGGAAATGAAATGCGATGCTCAGTGAATGTTAAGATTACTGGTCAGGCTTGTTTTTTTTGAATGTCATTGACTCTGACAGATGGCTACAATTGATCAATCTATTCATTTATCTTAAGGAGAGAATATGATAATTTGCAAACATTAAATCATTCTTTTTGAAAAAAAAAAAATATATATATTTGTCATCAGTTGTGACAAGTAGGTGGAAGTCTAGGGACTAGATAAGCAGGCCTATGACTGGAAGGTCTCTGGTTTGAATCCCTGCTGGGAGAAATGTGACGACTGTGGTTGTACTGGGCAGCACCCAGTGTCCAACAGTAGAAGACTGCTGTACTGGGAAGCTCCCAGGTGTGAATGTGTGTAACTGTATGAATGTGAAGCAAGTCGGTAATGAAAAAGAGCATGGAGCTCAGTCAATTTTCCCTGGATAAATAAAGCTTAAACAAAATAAAGTACAAATATTGAGAGGGCATTGGGTTTCACAGTCTCGTGCTGGCACTTGATTATTGTGCATGTGTGTGAGTTTGTGTTCGTATGTTTTTATCATGTATTCTTTCATGTTTATGTGCCTATTTATCCGTGTGTGTGTTCTTGTTGCATGCAGCTGTCTGTGATGCAGTGCTGCCTGCAGCTTCTCCTGCAGCGCCTCGTGGAGAAATAGCATCACTTCCCTTTAAGCTTTACACCAAACATGTGAGGCCTGCAAGTAAAACTGTTCACACATCAGCAAGAGGCAGGCAAAACATGAGAGGGTGATAGCAGAAAGCATATTTCTCCATCATGCAAAATGTCTCACGGTTCATTATCGTACACATGTAGCTGGTGCTGGTGTGATTTCAGCCATTCCATTTGGTAAGCCTATTGATTTTGTCAATATAACTGCAAACAAACCATGGATTGGCTAATAGTGTCAAAGTAGTTCTAAAACCATGTCTCTATCATTTGTTTATGTAACGCATGTCTATTTTTGTGGGAGGGCCAATTATCAGTGCAGCGCATAAACCTTTGAGTCGAGCCCCTCGGTCCATTATTGAACAAGCAGCCAAGCCCAGTTGGCTAATGGTGAAAGGACCATAAGCCCATTTACTACAATTCACGTATACTTTACATTACTACCAACCATTTTCCAAAGCATACCATACGTTTTTTTAGATGTTTGAATGTATTTTTCCTACTTTTCAGGCAACCATTAGTTTCCATTAATTTCATTTCTTGCTCGTGCACAAATGTTAGCTGGAGCAGCAGATAATTTTAAGGTAGGTTACCTGAATGTTTGGCCTTTTAAAAAATAGGGAAATTGTGTAAATATTCAAAAATATATATAAAAAAAAAAAAATCAGAAAAATGGTCAGTACTAATGTAGGGTATGTGTGTATTAAATGGGCTAAAACATGCAAAAACACCTATGGTCCTGTAATGCATGGTATCATTTTGACTTTCCCTTTCTTCCACAACTATCTGTTGACAAGATCTGGTTCTATGCTAGAGCACAGTGACCACCACTAATTGGATTCTGTGACAATAACATGACTACTAGCCACTACTAACGCTAGCTGCTAGCAACTAGCCATATATGTTAGCTATTGTGCAAATAAGCATTAGCAGACCAGATAGGTTAGCTAGCTAGCTAACAAGCTGACATGAACTCAGTCAGATGTGTCAGAAATGAAGCACATCAGATGGGGGCGTGTCCAATAATGAAAATTACTATTATTTTATTACACACTAAAATAAAGCTAGCCTAAAGCTTAAAAAAATAGTCCACCAGGACTGTCTGAAGTAACCAAGGAGTATCGTCTTTTTGCCACAGGCTTGCCAGTTACTTTGATTAGAAATCAACAAAATGGACCAGATCAGAATGATATGATATCAAAATACCTTCATTGGCCAATCAGAATTTTGCTGATCATTCAACAAAGCCATGAATTAAGTTATTAAACAAGTTTGGCTGAGAGGTATTTCAGGTAAATTCAATTTTTAATGCCCACATTGAAAGATTTACTGGTTTATTTTATTTTATATTTGTTTGAGTGCCAGGACTATCCAGCTAGTTGATGATGTGAGAGAAGTTCAGGTCAGCCATTAGCAGCCTTCTCACATTGGAGAATGATAATCATAATGCACAGGCTTTGTCCAGGTTAAGCAGTAAATTGCTAGTTTTCAAAATATGGCAGAAAAGATAATCGTAAAATAATGTAGTACTTGATCCCTATAGGGAATTTCTCTGTTCTCTTGCCTCCACAGGGAGGTCAGAGGTCAGGCTCAGATACAGAACAGCCCCTGGAGCTGGTAGGGATTCAGTGTCTCGCTCAAGGACACTTCAGCAGGCAGGATGCTTGCTAGTCTGAGAAAACCAGAAGCTCTAGCAACACAAAGCGAGAGCGCCACACAGATAGAAATCCTGTACGGGAAATTGAACGAGTCTTAGTGAGAAAACATCCCTACATTTCCGCTATTGTTGCAGTGAATAGTCACGTGAAGAGGATGGATACATGGTTACCGGTTAAATCACCTAATTCCACTAACGTTACTTAAACACCACAATGTAATAATGATACCTACCCTTAAAGTTTGTAGGGCAGCAGAAAACGTTATCAGGTTACTGTTTACAAATCCAGATATTAACACAGATGAGTTTGAAGCAAATTGTGAAAAAGTTTCACTTTTGTTTTACAATTGGAGACTCTGTGCTACTGGTCTACTGTGCATCTTCAAATGACAGATATGATGTGATGTGCACAAGATGCATTAGAGTTTGATTTAGATTAATTTTTATACACTGACTAACGTTTTATTTTGTAATGGTGTTGGTGTAAAAATATATATTTTTTGGATGCTTTACATGCTGAGATGAGTCCCGCCACCTCAACCATGATTCATGGTTTTCAGTGTCAATAGATTTCAGGTCAACGCCCCCTCCAAGAATTTGGATATGTTGCGAGACTAGATGCTTGATGACATGGGGCTTGAGTCCGGCTCCTCAAGTTGAAGGATTCTCTCTAACCATGAGGCCATGCTACTGGGCTAACAAAAACAAGTTTCTGTATTTGTTAATGGTCTAGTGTTGCCTAAGCTTCATGCTGTAAAGGTTGGGGAATATTGTTTTTCTTTGTGAAGGCAAACATTCTTTCTAAGTCAAATATCTTCATATTCATCTATCATATTTGAAGACATAGCTAACCAACTAAATTCACTCAATCTTTAAGTCACAAAGCTGAGGTCAAAATTTGATTGACTGTTGAGATACAAAGTATCTCACAAAGGGCACACAGCTAAAGAGGCATCTAAACTTTTGAAATATGTTTTACTGGCCATGATCATTGAGTATCTTCTCCAATAACAACCGTGTGGCAAAAAGGCTTAATCTCTTGGTAGGGCCTTGTTATTGTCTCTCAGCCCCCCCATATCTCTGCTAAAGTGGCTCAGCTCTTAAATCAAAATAGAGGGATGGGGTGAGGTGGGGGGTGGGGGGAACAGAAAACAGAGCCACGGCTCACATCCCCTACACACTCTCTCTCTGTTTTGAGGGCTGGGATGTGACATATTTTGTGTTTTTTTTCATTGTCCTTCTGGCTGTGCTGGGATGTGGGAGGCGGATCAGATATCGCTGCCTTGGGCGTTTGCCAGCGCCGCTCGTTCATCACGTCACCCTCCCTCCCTCCAGGGCTTCTGGGAATGACGGACGGACGGATGGGGACGACAGGTGTTCCTCCTCCAAAAAACACACCAGTCAGACGCTCACGTCTCCAACCTATCACCGTCTAGGCTTCCGTAATCTGATACGAGTTGTTGCAGCTCATTAGCCAATCACGATGGGAACGTTCTTATTGTTCTCTCTGTTATTTTACAATGAAAGTTTGTTGCCACAGCAGGGATAAGTTCTGGTGTTGGTTGACCTATTTATTATCATCATACTGTACTGTATTTGTGGCCTGGAAGTCCTGCATGTTCAGTACACAAACCCAGCCCTATCTACTGGTATAATGAGGCTTATTTCCAGTGGTGTCAACTGACTAAACTCTAAGCTATGGCACAGTCCCTGCATCTGATATCATTTGCAGCCAAAAGTTTGAGACCCACTTATATCAACTAAATTTCTGACAACATATCATATCTGGTCAGTGTGATACATTAGTAGATGTAGGTCACCAAATTATCATTTTAGAGGGAACATTTGTCCTGATTGTTGATGGGATATTTTCTAGAGATGGCATCTAAGTAAATGTCTGGCATTTTTTGCTTGATCTTTGCTCTCCATTATAATGACAAAAAAACTACAAAATCACTTAAGCTACCAGGCATACCCCACTGATGCCCACGCTTATTTCAGAGTCAGATATCAGGATGTTGTTTATCACCTTAGTAAGATAAATAAATTAATAAAGAGACGCAAGCACATCAGTGAATAGCTTGTGGCAGCTGTGATTGACAGTCGGATAATTTATTTTGACAGTTTTCAACGGAGATCCTCCCACATGTGAAGAATATCGGGAAATCTTTGATTAATGATGAGACCGGATAAATCAACATGCTGAAATATCTATAGAGTTCTTCAGAATATCTTTGACAAATATAACATGAAGTCAACCGGTGTTAAACAGACGGAATTGAGGGCACCCATCCATAGAAGACAAAGTGTTGACAATATGACTGCAGAATGTGTCAACAATATTTCTTACTTGATTGGAGTTGTCAACTGTAATGTGTTGATCATATGAGTACATGGAGTGCAGACGTTGATGCTATGTATAACTTTCGCTGAAAGACACATTAAGTTCAAGTCCAACTTTATATAAGAAGCACTAATCAAGAGGTCACAGCAATTAATCAACCATCAAACCCTCTCTCTCTCTCTGTCACTCTGAATAAATGAATGTGTGTGTGTGTGTGTGTACATAACAGGTGTGCACACTACAGAACCTTACATGGACATTACATGGTGGCAGAATACCTCACGTTTCACCATCACTTATTTCCACCACTTACGCCTTCTTTGTAAGCACAGAGACAGGCATCAGGCAATTACACTGTAATTAATTTATAGTCCAAATGGTTCCTTAAAAACTATGTTGTGAAAAGTACAGTGTGAAGTGTTGTGATGGTTGTCAGCTCGCGGCAGGAGTACGCCGACAGCTCAAAGTGATATGAACACTGAACAGCAGCTGGAAAGTAAGAAAAAAAGTCTTTTTGGAAAAAAAAAAAATCTTTTTAGACAACCTCAAAACAACTTAGGTGTCAAATTGAACTTTTAAGGACAAATAGCTGCATTTACTGTATGCCATTTTTTCCCCCACCCTGTAAAACAGTTTTATTTGAGCTAATTTAATTTCTTTCTCAAGGGTGGGAAAACTAGCTGCCTCCTCAAACTTTCAGAGTATGTAATTTGGTGTAAAACAGTAGCACTTTAGGCGTTCTCCACCAGTGAAATTAAATGGGACCCTGCGGGGTTGTGTTGTAGGGTATTAAGTAATGTTTATTGATGTTTATTCTCCGAGGGAGCTGTGTGAAAAAAAATCACTCTTCAGCTTTGATTAATTTCCCCCCTTGCTCCACGTGAACGATGAAGCTGAAGCAAAATCGCTCTTTAGCCATGACTAAGAGAGACTACAACCGGAGCATCTCTTTTTAAAAACTCATGCTGCTTTATGGAAAAAAATGGACTTTGACCATGAGGACTTTTTGAAAAATCATGGCTCAAATCTGACTATTATTTATCACCCATGAATTTGAACAGCATGTCAACTGTCTACTTTTTTACTCTTTGTGGATGGAGATCACATTCAATAAGACCATAGGTGTCAATTGGGTACTCGCCATAGACTTAAAGACTTATTTTTTCTTTTCAAATTTGATCTTGCAGATTTTATCATTATAATTGAAAGCAAAGATCAAGCAAAATTTGCCAGAAATTTACTTGGAAGCCATATCTAAAAAAATAAAGTAAGCATTCAGGACCAATGTTCCCTCGAAGCTGATAGTTTGGTGACCTACGTCAAATAATTTATCATATCACTCAAATACGATCTTGTCACCCATCAAGTCAGAAAATGCATCTTTTTAGTAGGGCTGTGAATCAATAGTAGGGCTGTGAAGAAAAAAAAAAAAAAAAAACGAATCACACAATTTCCTGTGATTAATCGCGATTAAGACTGAAGCTTGTAATCATAGATATTTAAATGTAGAATGACCAAATGAATCACTAAATCACCAAATGAATGTAGAATCAACACAAAGGAAGTATATTTTAAATCAAGTACTATTGTTTAATGGCATCTTTTTAATTGAAAACACAGACGCTCTGTTAATTACAGATCAGTCATTTCCATCAAAACCATCAAAATTCAGCTTGAAAGACATATTTCTTTATATGCACAAAGTGAAATAATAAGAAAGCACAGATCTGTACAGGTCCACAGCGCGTGTTCAGTTCAGTTCAATTCAATTCAATACAATACACTGAACCATTGCGACACAATTATAGGTTAAATGACCTTATTCCACTAATGTTACTTAAATAGCAAGGTAATAACCTTAGCTACTGTTAAAGTTTGTAGGGCAGCAGAAGACGAGTTATCAAGTTACTGTTTACAAACCCCAGTTATGAACACAAGTTCGGAGTTTTGTTTTCGCAACGGATGCTTTGTCAGATTGAGTGCAATGCTGCTGGTCTGAATATGCCTTGTGATGCCTTTGGCTGCACCTTGTGGAAAAAACAATGCTGCATCAATTGCGTTATTTTTTAGGTTAAGCAATATTCCACTTAGTTTTAATATGGGGATTATTTGGCACTTGACTGCCATGAAAACCATAATATAAACTACTCACCAAGATCGGATGGAGCTCGGAGGAGTTTGCAGTGTTTGTACTGTTTGAATGAGGCCACGAAAATAGCCTGAAAACTTACATTTAACAAGTTTGTGAACAGATTCGACAACAGATCCCGCTTTTAAGACAATAAAGCAGTAACTGGTCAGTTGTCATTTTGCATTTATATTCTTGATTTACACTGAAAATAGTATTTAACAATGAAAGTAGATCCGGTCTCCCAAACAGGAACTATCTCTCCTAAATGGTATCCCTCCGCTATGTTCTCTTCTATCAATAAAAATGCTATTTGGCAAAATTATGTTCTAAAACGTTCGACCAACTGTCGAATTGAAAATCACAGTAGCGGGATCTGTTGTTGAATATGTTTCAAATTTAACACGTTCACGAATGTGTTAAATGTAAGGCTATGCTTTTCAGACTATTTCTGTGGCGTCATTCAAATGAATGGAAGTAAAAATCCAAACGCTACAAACACGTCCCCGCTGCATCCAATCTTTGTGAGTAGTTTATATTATGGTTTTCATGGCGGTCAAGTGCCAAATAACCCCCATGTTAAAACTGGGAAAAGTGGAATATTGCTTTAAATGTTAAACATTTAAAATGAATCGCAGAAATTAACACATTCATTTTTACAGCCCTGCTTTTTATATAACCAGGTTTGGAAATGTTGGTGGCAGATGATAGATGCAGGGTCTTTGCCATACCATAAAGATTTAGTTAAAAAAGACGGCAATAGAATTTTAAAATTTAGAATTTTAAACTGGATGACTATGGCGACCCCTTGGGTAGTGGTAGTGTTTTACACTGTCACAAGATGACTCTTCACGTGCTTACAAAATAAGAAACACAACAAATTGATACAGTGTCCACTAGCTGTTCATTAGAATCACATACACAGCCAAGGCCTATTTAACTAAAATAAAGCCAATGCAACAGATGAAAGGCTTTACCAGGGGTTGAAGTTTGAGTTTGTACTGTGGCTACCGTGGTACTCTGGTTACCGAAATTAATTACTGAATTTAAGACCAACAGCATTATCACGCAATAAAAATAATAATGGCTAATAGCTAATAAAAATCTGCACTCACCAGTCAAATCAATAGGCCCAGCAATAATAGAAAATCGTAAGCACTCATTGACGTTTTCATAGAAGCACAATCAGTCTGTTGTTGTGGCTGGTGGTGAAAGCATCAATGATGTGCTGAATGTCCAGAGTCTTGGTCCCTTTGCTGTACATGGCTAACAGGGCCGGGTTACTGTTCCAAGCATCGCCGCCGCAATTCCCTTCTACAGAGTTCTAAAGATGTCAGAGGCAAGAGAAACTGTGTTTGCATGAGGCAGAGGTCACAGGCAGAGTCAGTGATATGGAGATGAGTTTGAACAAATCCAGAAATGCATTCTAGTAGGGTCTCATTAGTGCTAGAAATTCCATTGTGTCATTCACTGTGTGTCCTTGCTGTTGTTTTCTTTCCAGCAGACGGAAAACTTGATGTAGCTCTGCAGTCAAGTTCTCTTCTCAAGTTCTCAGTCACTCCATAGTGTTGGGCCATAAGCAGCAGACAGGAAGAACTTGTGTTTGGGGCTGAGGACTGAGGGCTGAGACCCTAGTCATCTATTAATTTCTTTCACAAGTCGATCTATAACTGGATGAAAGCAGTGCTTGCGCGGGTCATCTGAGGATGTGGCAGGTGTACACTCAGTTGGGTTTCTTCATGAAAACGTCATGGGTGACAGAGTTTGAAAATAAGTTGTAAAGTATTTGCAGTATTACAGTTTCAAAAAATCACCCGCTTGTGGGACCCCGTTATTACACCCCGACATTAGCAGAGTAAGCAGAGTAGATCTGATTGCAGACCAGTACGTATAATAACTTTATTGGGTGTGCTACAAGGGTGCTATGGCTATTTGGGGATGCTATTGGACTGGATCAACCGGAGAAACAGAAGCCGAATTCAAAAGCAGTTACAACTACTGAGCTATAGCAAAGCAGTTTTTTGCATAACAGTGGAATTTATAAAGTTTGCCCTAACGAAACCACACTCTCTCACCTCATATCAAGTGATGCTCACTCTGCCAGTGTTCATATCACAGTGCGTGTTTGTAACTGCAGTGGCTAATCCTGACAAAAAATGGTTTTACTGGTGAATGTTTTTTGGGGGCTTTTTGCCTTTATTGTGATATTTTTACAGTAGAAATTGACAGGAAGGATGATGAGAGAGAGGGGGATGACATACGATAAAGGTCCGTACGCACCTTAGACCACTGAGCCACCAGGACACCCCTACTGGTGAATGTTTCAGTTACAACTAGATTGAGCTAGCGAAGCAGTTTTTCGTGGAATTTGTCACGTTTGGGCAATACAAAACATTTTGGCTAGCAGACTACTATGAAACTGAATAACAGCTAACCTACCAGAGCATAGCTATGGATCTATTCTTCATGACAGTACATTGGTGAATGATGTGGTTATGATTATTCCAGGACTGTAGTAACTTCAACTACAGCAACAGTTGATGCTGCACAGCTAGCTAGGCACATCTGTATTTGTTTCCATATGACCAGAGCAATTCAGAGTGAGTTCTCTTTATGTTTTGGTTGAGGCTTTGTGCCATAAATCAATCCTGCACATCATACCCCTGGACAGATAGAATAAACACAGAGTGCAACACATAGATTTAACCAGTTTTCACCACAATGGTCTCATGTTTGTTTTTTTTACAACCATTATGCTATGCTATCAAAATTAATTTGAGAATGATATTTGAGGTAAATATTCTACACATTTAGCTTTAATTGACCCCCTGGATAAGACTAAAATGCCAGCTGATGAATAACATTTTCAACCATTTATTGGTATTAAAGAATAACAATTGCATGCTGAGGCATGAAAACTCTATGGACCCCAATGATGGACGTTTTCAAAAACTTTATGCCTAGTCCATGCAATCTTTTTTCAACTATGCAGCCATTCAGCATCTCCCCAGCTATCTTTATTCACTTCCTTCAAGTCTAAGGAACATCTAAAGTGGAGCTGCTGTTTGTTTCCTCTTTGAATCACCTTTTCCTAAGTGTTCCTGTGTGTTTCTGCTTGGCTGGCTGCAGGACTGACACCTCTCCCCAGATCCGAGCATGTTCAGTCGCCGTCCTGCTTGCCCCCTGTGCCAGCCTGTCATCTTGCCTAACCCATCACTCTCTCGCAACACAACAACTCCCCACACATCACACACACACACACATGCACGCGCACGCACACACACACACACACACACACACACACACACAGAAAGTAACATCTTCCCTTCACTCAATAATAGAATAATAAGTTAAAGGCATAAAGCAAAAGATGTCAGTGTTGCTATGACAACTTCAGGTCTAAATAGTCTCCATTTTTCTCATTCTCTTTAACATCAATGTCTATTCTGATGAACCCTTGAACTTCTTCACACTATAGAGGGATTGATGCAGAGATAGAAACTGAGGGCCACTTGTGAGAGAAATAAGAAAAAAAATGCTCCCTTTCATATATCTACTGTTCCATATTCCTCATCATTTACTACTTGTGGTAAAAGGTCCTATTTGATGTAAGCTATAAGTCATGAGAGGCAGTGCTTTACAGTGATTTTAGAACAGCTGAGAGGCGCTGTTAGGCATGACGCGAAGCAGAGTTAAACCCTCTAAGCTGTTCTAAAATCACTGTGAAGCACTGCATTGAGTGGCTTACTGCTTTTATAATACGGCATTATTCTGATGTTATTCTTCCGAAAAGCAGACTGATATATCAGTTTGCCCATATTGGCCTCTATTAAAAATTAGATCTGGTCCAATCAGTGTCGTCCACCTCCAATATCATGCAGTTTGATTACATATTTATGTATAATTGTCGATCAATAATATATAATCAATACTACACTGGTTGTCTATGGGAAGCCCTTAGCCTGAATTGATTCTAATGAGACATTTTGACCAGATTCACACAAGTATGCATGACTATATATTATTATTAGTATTAGTATTATCCTGGAGTTTTAGTGTCTCATGATGGTCTAAATGCGGTTTCCAATGCTTTTCCATCCTTCGGGGGAAACACTGAATAATTTTTTGCCATGAAAATTGTGATATTTAAAGTTTAAATATCAACACAAAATATTGGCAGCTTCATTCCAACCCAATCTTCATTTGAACCCTAGTCATCGAACAGTAGCTAAACAATGTGGTTGCTAGGCGACACATAAGCAGCGGTATGAGGGGTGATTTTTGGTGAGCACATTAATATTTAAATTAACAGTTATGTGATCACAGGGGTGCATTTAATAGGTATTTTACAGCAGCCAATCAGAACTGAAGACTGTGATTATCTGTTTTATATGAATAAATGTAAAACAAACCTTCAGGTGTTACTGAATCAAACAAAACCAAAAAGCCCTCTCTGAGTTGTGTATTCTGCCACAAGGCTGCTGAGGTTGAGTTGTAACCCTCCCCGATCTGCAGTTGGGTAATGGAGGCATGGACACACACACACACACACACACACACACACACACACACACTGAAGGCCTTATGATAATAGACAGCTGTGGTTGTGAGGGGGCAAATCTTCTAATGACCCCCAGTCACATTAATTAGGGAGCCTCGTCAGAGTCTGTGTGGCTGTGGAGGCTGTCGGCGGTTCGCCGCCTGTCGCCGACATCTGACAGCTAACTACACCTGTGCAGCCGGATGCCCGAGCACCTGATACACACCTACCAGACTGACTGACATACCAGTGTGTGTGTGCGTGTGTATACACATGTTTGTGCAGTGTTGAGCTTGTTACTCCAAAAAAAGTAATGTAATGTATATCAGTTTTGATATGGATATTTTTCAATTGAAGCTGCTGATAGCCAATATTTTGTGCCAGTATTCAATAACTTTAAATTTGACAACTTGTCAGGGTTGAAAAAGCATTTAGACCATCATTGGACACTAAAACTCTCCACTGAAAGCCATACTAATTAAATTATTTTACGTGGTTTAGCAGCTCCTTAAGGCAGAGTGAGACAGGTTTCATTACAGGTTTTACACACTGTTGAGTAAAATCCTCCCTCACCACACTTGAATGATTTCTCTAGTCTAAAAATAATAATAAAAACATATTGACTAGCTGTGGTCAGGGAGGAACCTCCATCATATTGGAGGTTGACCACACTGACTGGCCAATATCTGATTTTTAATAAAAGGCCAATATTGGCCAGATATACAGTATCTGCGTAACCCAAATTATTACTGTACTTCTTGCTCCCTGGGAGCAGTAATTTGTTACACTACTCATGATATTACTTTTCTGTTCCTCATCCTCTCTTACCTTGTTAAATCAGGATAAGTCAATTTCCACTCCTGTGAATGATCAGGAAACCAAATAGCATTCATGTCCAATATTCTTGTCAGTCTTTTGTGTCAGAAAATCAAAGTGAAGAAGGTCAACTTTTCTATAATTTCTCATATATTTCTCTATATAAACTAGCTTAGTTCAATGAGGGTGGTATATGGCTTCTGGATAAACCCAAAAAATTTAAATGAACAACTTATTGTTTTTGATTGGTAACATGTTATTGCTGAAATTGAAATAGTAATTTATTATACTAATTGGTACTGAGAAAAGTAATAGTATTACTGTAACGTATTACCACCCAATACTGTTAGTGTGCACTTTTGCGCATATGTGTGTATAGTAGTCAAAATAAACTGCATACATGCTCATATAGCAGCTAAAATGTAATACTAACTACCAGTATTGTAGTGATAAATAAAAAAGGCAGTGATCATCATACAGCAAACGACCACCAATATAACCTACAATAAATAATATTTTCAGAAAAGCATTAATTTGTGTCTTTTGCCCTCAAAAGAACCTATCCTTATATAACTTACATCAGTTTGATACTACTCAGTTTGATGTTTGCACTGAATTTATGTCATAAAGATTTATGCCAGCCTAAAAAGGTGGGTAAACATATTTTTGTTGGGTTTTCCCTCCACTACATGCCTGCTAACAGCCGCTGTATATCAGCACAAATTACTCGTGTAATGCCAGTGCATAAAGCACATGAGAAAAACAGTAACTGAACAACTGCAGCACCACTCAGACAGCACCAACCACATACAGAAATACCCACTCAATGCAGCAAGTCAAACTGCACTACATCATACTAGAAGAGAGTTTCAGTTCCAAACTCAGTTTTATTCATGGTATTTTGTACAGGAAGAGAAAAGTGCTAGTTGAGGCATTATTTCTAGCAGGAGGGAGTTGCATCATTTGTCACACCGCTACTAGTTTGGTACATATAAGTCCTCTCAGCTCTGACTGAAGTCTACGGGAGCCATGTTGCCTCATACTGTCCCCTCCACCCTAACCCTCAACACACTGCATTGTGGGATATCCTGTTGGTTTTTCCTCCTCCACTGCTTGTCTGTTGCTTGTCTGAGCGTCAGCCTTGTCCATGTTATGCTCCGCTCTTTCTCTCTCTGCCCTAAAAGAATTGACGGGGCTGTGAAAGGCCTGGCTGTCATGATCCCTCAATAGCAGCCGGCTAATTGCTGACCCTAACAGGCCCAATTAGCACTTACAAGCTCAGCGCAGGGGCCCATGGGAGCCGTCGGCGCAGACGTGTGGACGAGACGCGGCCACCGCTACAGCGTCTACAGCACAAAGACCAGCCACACCGCAGCAGTGTGGTCGCTTTTCTTTCTATCTGCTTCTCTTGGCTTTATTACCCCCGCTGCCTCTCTCTCTCTCTCTCCATCTCTCTCCATCTTTCTCCCATCCTTTCGTCTCTGTCTGCCTGGCCGGGCTCTTTGCTGAGGCCCCCAGAGCCCTCCTCAGAGAGATCTCTTGAAGTGCAGGGAATCAGAGGCAGAAAAGCGCTCTGGGAAAGCTGGCTGAGAGAGAAAAAGGGGCTCCAGCGCTGAAGCTGGTATCACGACAGCAACAAGCGTGTAATCAGCCCTCTTTTAAAGTGGCTTCTCAAAGAGCATGAGGGCTAATGTGCGCAACTTAGACTGATATTTTCGATAAAGCCCCACATTTAGTAACTGGCAAATATATCAGGCTGGCTGTTCCCTTTTGAGTGTGAAATGTGATAAAGACGTACATCTCCCCACTGATAAGGAAAATGCGGGGAGGAGCTGGAGTGTTTGGCACACAAAAGAGGTCTGTCAAGACATCGGGAGTTTGGTGATTTTACAAGCCATAATTCTCCTACTAAAAAGAAAAGAAAAAAGAAAGAAAAAAAATGTGCAGAGAGGAATGATTAACGTGGGTCGGACTGCTCGTCCCTCATCTATTCTGTTATCTTCATTATTTGGAAGGCATTAAAAGAGGCCAGGGATGGCAGCTCGGGGAGAGGGGCTCAGGAGGTGGGGGAAGTTCTATGTGCTGGGATACTAATTACAGTGTCCACTAATAGCGCCTCAAGTAAACCAGGCCAATGCATCTTGCTTGATGAGAACATGCATCAACCAGCTTAATTGAGAGTAAAATGAGGCAGGCGTGCCACAGGACCTATTAATCAACATTGATGAATGAAAGTGTAATTAGATGTGGAAATACAAAAAAGGGGAAAGGAAAAGCAATCGGTTAACTTAAAGTTAAGGCTACAATTGTTAACTAACACGTTGCAATATTACACACATTAGACTTTATCTTTTAGACACCGTTGCCCGGCCAACTTTTTTTCCCCCCCTGAAAAAAATGTATAGGTAAGAGTGTGTTTGCTGAGGCATCATTTTGATTACGTAGATATTGTACTTCCCGTGCATTAATAGTCAGTATTGCTGCACCTGCAATACAGTCTGCACCTGCTGCAGAATACAGACTCCAGCCTAATTAGTTTATTCAAAGCACCTCCATCAACTACAGTAGTTGATGCATTCATCTCTGCTCTCCTTTAGGCCCGTGATCATTCCTAATATGGTCCACTCTCTCTTCTACTACCACTACTTCCAGGACTGGATTAACCAGGTATGACGCGTAAATTTGCCTAACTATCCATATAAATAACGTCTTGTCTGTGGCAGTGCACTTGAGGCGAACAACCATCATGATTTTTAACATGATCATGTCAACACTTTCAAGGGTTACTTAATGTCATGAGACTTGGGATCTTTGTTTGATGCAGCGTGACATATTCAGCCTTAATCTGTGTTTATTGTTCATCATATTTATCTTGCGTTGCAGCATTTTCGCTCCCTGACATTGACATTCATTGCAGGTCCTGCGCAGCCCCATGAGCTATGTGAATAAACACAGCAAACACAACACCCTTGAAACGCCATAATCCCTTTTGTTTTGGTGGAGGCTCTTTTTGCTGTGTATGCAAGTGGGAAAGCCTCTCTGCCATGCTTTGCGTGCATATGCACACACATACGCACGCGCACATGCATACACAGAGAGACATATACAAACAAACACACACACGCACAAATCAACACACACACACGCACAGACACGCTCTCACACACACACTCTGTCTCCTCTCACTTTCCCCTTTCAAAAGCTCTTATCTATTTATAGACTTTGATATGTAAACCTATGAAATCTTACCTCAGGCGAGACAATCAGGCCTGTTCTTCTTCAATCCGCTGGAATCAAAAGACAGAAAGGGGAACAAAAAAACAGATGAGAAAAGCGAAACACAAAAGAGACACAATGTAAGAAGAGAGAGGCAGAGGCCTGGTTATAGTATAGGGTTGATAATTAGAGCCAAAGACAAGGCGGATTAGGACGACGTTTTCACCAAATGCTTTCTGAAGAGGAGACTGACAGAGGAAGCGATGTGTTTTATTTTTGAACCAAACGCTCACATTGCCTCCCATCGCCTTGCATTAAGGGAGCAGTGCAGCATTGCTTTGCTGGTGGAGGAGGAAAGGGGGGGCCGGCGATCTGTCATGGGACGGTGCACCCTATATCTGAGACGCGCCGTAATGAAGTGGACATTGGGGGGAATAAACGCGGCAGATTTACCAAATTTGGTGAGCGGCAAGTCTAACGCGGCATAGCAGCGCGGGGCATGAGAGGTCAGCTCCATTTTCTCCTGCGCCCACTGACATCATCTAAAATGGCCTGGCTGAAATTAGCCTAACCCCCGGAATGACATATCTCTCCGCATAAGCCGTGTGGACGCGGCGAGCGGCTGAACGTGAAATCCAAATCAACACATTGTTTTTGCGATGTCAGAAGCAGCCAGGGAATGACCATCACTCTCTGGCTCGGGGATATTTGTTGTCAAAACGGTAGCTCTGCAAACTGTTTGAAATAATCTAATCCAGCGAATCTTGACTCGTTAGGGTCATTATGCAGGCTTGACCTCGTTCTGTAGGGATGGATCTCGCCACTGCGGAGGGGAAGCGCAGGCGGACAAGGCTGTCTGCAGAAACACGTGGAACTTCCTCCGTCAATAAGTGTGACGCATGTTGGCTTCAGAGACGGGTGGCTGCCTGGTGGAAGTAGCACGACACCCGTTGACTTTAGAGCCCTTTACCCCCCCCGGCACCAAACAAGACAACACCAATACAGTCACTTTTAGAGAGGGAAAAAATACAGCGTGTGGCTTAAGAGCACTGCACTATTGTTGTGTGCAAAGCAGAGCCCTGTATTATAACAAATTATAATACGGAAAATTCCATGTTGGACAGATATAGCAATCAAAAATACTGTATTGACATCGAGCAGAGAATATATTTCTTATCTAGAATACACTATGACAAATTGTTTGGACACTGACATCCCACGCATTCATTTAGCAGTATTGTTTAATGTTCTCCAGTCGGTGAACATCACAAGGCGACCAATATATAAACAAAAATCAATTATATTTTCAGAAATTATAAGGTAGCACTTCACTTGAAGTGCATTATGGTGAATTACAAGCAGATTACAAGCCCTTTAGGAGCATAGATAAACTTTTCTTACAATATAGTCATCAGACAAACATCGGAAAATTACATTTTTTCATACAATTGCACCATGAAGTATTCAACCCTCTAAATCTTAGGCATGTTTTGCTTTTTTATATAATGTGGTCTGATTATATGTATTCTCAATGTGATTATAATGTGCTTATGATACCTTTTAATGTCATATGAGCACCACTTGAATTTATGTGTTACCAAGCATTCATTTACACTTTTTTCCTTAACAGACTCTATCCATTCCTCACATAACTTACACCATTTTGATACAAATTACTAAGATGTATACAATGAATTTACCTCATGATGATTCATGCCCGCCTAAAAAAACCAAAGTAAAATCTATTCCTCAACTAAAAAGGTGGGTAAACTCAGTTTTAGGTGGGTCTGCCCTCCACTACATCCCTGCTCCAGACTGTTGATAAACTGTTGATTCCCCCATCATCTCCATCACTGTATCCTTATGTGGCCAAAGGAAGAGGCAATCCTCTTTGCTGTCTCCTTGTGTCTCAGAAATAATAAATACACTTTTTTTAATGGCTGACTTTATGTTGCTTTTGCGGCAGAGCTGTCGGTTCGGTAGTAACACTAAAGATGCAATCACGGCGGTCGGCGGGTGGAAGATGGACGAGTGAGCGGGACAGGTGGACAGGTGAGATAAGGAGGTTTTGTGAGAGGCGGTCAGGCCTGGATTTGTGTGGGTGTCCACTGCCGGACGCTTAATAGCTGATGGCAAGCTGTGATTGGGATGAACATTTTAAATCTCCGGTCCAGTTTACCTTGACCTTTTTCCTTCTTCTCTTCTGTTGTATCGCATTGTTTGTACCTCATCTGTTGTGGGATATTAGTGTGTTTGTTTCATTGCGCACGTCACTTGGATCTTAACTGTGAGATTTATCCAATACTGGGACTATTTTGAAAGTGCTTTTGTAGAAATAAAAGTATTAGGGTTGTTAAAATTATTTATTTTACTATCTGTCTGGCTGAGAGCACCTTTCATGGTATAGATTCACAGGAATTCAGGTTATAGTTAAGTAATAATTAAAGTAATAATTGGCAACATTTTCATATGAATCTGTCTGTTTTTTCTACTCTCTATCACCGACCGATATAACACAACAGTGATTCAACCTATAGACAGTTCATGAAAGCTTTTCCATTTGCTGTCCTGAACACCCGGGGTTGGGTAGGTCTTTCATGGTAGAAATCCTCTAGCGAAAATCCACAGTGATGCGTTTTACCATTTCCAGATTGTTTGGAATAAATAGAAGAAGAACTGCGTAGTTATGAGCAGTGATAGCCACCATGGCTGAACAGACAAAGAAAAGAGCGCCACCTACAGAAACTCAAACTTCATCAACAGAAAATCCAAGGAAAAAGACGTCACAGTACTGGACACTGTTTGATTGACAGGTGATCTCTGGGAAGTGCAGCGCAGAGACACCACAGCAATGAGCAGCAATGAGGCAAAATAGATTACACAGTAGTAAACTTCTGTGTAAAAAACCTCAAAATGTTAATTCCTATATTATATAACAATTGCCACAAGTGGTACAAAAATAGTATAGTTTTAAGTAAATGTAAAATGCATAATGGATCTGTACATTCCCATTTCATAGCACTCTCAGTCTCTTGCTGTTTAACCTTTCTGAGAGTGATCAATGCTCTCTGGCCCACTCTCTGATAAAAGAGTCATCCTTTTGTTTTCTATTGCTGGCGGATTTGAGCGAAGTTTGATGGATGTGGGTGGACTTGTCACACGTGGGTGTGTTATCTCTTTGTTGTGTGAAATAGAGACAAAAGAAGAGGAGTGGATGAGAAGACTGTGATTTTTATCTCTGAAGTGCAAAAATGTTTCTCGCCGCAACACGGGAGGGAGTGGGAGAGAGATTAGAGCTGTTGAGGAACAAAAATAGATTGATCAGATAGCCTGATAAGAATAACGGAGGGCTTTGTTTGTTAATTCTCGCTGTTTTTTTTTTTTTTTTTCTGTGTTGTGTTTAACATTTCCCTGATCCTCCCCTCTTATTTTACCTTAGTATCCTATTATTTCATCAGTGGTAAATATGGAAACGTCTGTATTTACACCTTGTAGTAATTAGGCTCCATCCCTCCATAGATTAAAAAAAAGAATAACCTAATTAGGAATATTTTTGTTTTGCTTGACTCCACACCTGTGTAACAGTCTGTATGTGTGCCTCTGTGTGTGTAAATGTGTGTGTGTGTGTGTGTGTGTGTGTATGTGTGGTTACTGTGTGTGTGTTGGCCTCCAGGGTGCAGGTCTGCCTGCCTGGCGTGTGCTCCCGGCTCCAGGGCCTCCGTGACTCACTAAGGGGAGTCAGACGTGGCCTCCCAGGCTGCAGGGACCAGGCCGGGCAGGGAACACACCCCGGATTTACCTGCACTTAATCCCTATAGAGAGGTCAGGTCTCTGCTCCTGCAAAATCTCCTCCCTAGCGTGGAGGAAAACACCTGCGATCCATTTACTTCAGAGAACCAATGTTCTTAAAGAGGCCCCGCGGGAGCCCCAAAACATGTGTGGGGGGAAACTGTTTGTTTGTGTTTGTGTATATTTATAATAAAGGGTCTGAGCCATATGTGCGTGTGTGTGTGCGTGCGTGCGTGCATATTTGTGTGATTATATGCGCACGACTGTACATTTTAGCGAGAGAGGGAAAGAAAGCAAGACTTGACATATAGCAGCAGACAGTTCAAATTACTTTTATGACTTTACTCTATCATCCTGAATTTGCCACTGCAAGTCTTCTTTTTTCCTGTAACCATGTAACCTTTTACTCAAATCTGACAGATGTGGAAGTAATGATGCCTCCTACAAGCGAGGGCTCATAGTCTACAGACCCGCGTCTCCAAAGGCGCCAACACTACCTGAGGGCTCTGATAGAGATGATTTCAATTCTCCTCAGCCGTTTAATGATGGATGAACCCGCGGCTGCAGGAACATTTGACAACCCGGTGTCAGCCGTGACAACCGGGAGTGAGTGAATGAAGGAAGGAAGGAAGGAAGGTAAGGAAGAGCAGATACACACACAGGGATGTGCAGACAGACCACAGATAATGGCAGATGGAGTGAGGGGGGGATTGTAAAAAAGATCACCGTTCAATCTACGGCATTGACAATATGGTGTCAGCCCCTCACTGGGGAGACGTGACAGGCTGGCAGGTGGGCTGCTGCTGTCTGTGTCGCTGACTGGGAGATCAGGGCCGACATGCAGAGATACCCGCAACCCAGACTCCAGGTTCTGAAGCCTATCATTGCAGCCGAGGCCGCGGTGACACATGAACTCACGGAGGCACACACATGTGCGTGAATATGCACACACACGCGCGCGCGCACACACACACACACTCTGCGGGTGTAAAGTTACATCGCCGATCGCTAATTACCGCCACAGTGCCAGCATCCTGAGCCGGGGCTCCAAATTACACGGCTCAACCACAACAAGGGCGATGTGCCCAGCAGTCATTTGTCAGACTAATTATTTGTCTTGGGCTTGTAATTGCAGTGAGAACAGGTACTCAGGTAATTGTGTGGTAAGCTGCAATGTTAAGTGATGCTTTCCCTCCATTTGCAGGCAAGATGAAAGGAGCAGAGACTGCAGTGCGAAATACGTGGTTCAATCCGGCCTCCCAATCAGACATTGATTCTAAAAATATATGCCATGGGTAAGACTCAGCTTTTGGAGAGGAAGAGAACAGCACCTTGATGTTACGATCGTCATCGTGGGTAATGGCTCTTTCTATTAGACTGTCTACTTCCTGAAATTATGTAAATAATCAAGTCCCTGGCGTATGCTGCATAATAAGTTCATTAATCACAATCCACAGTCAATGAAGGTAAAATACTATGGATGTAAAAAGGGGAATAGTTAAAATCAGTAGAAGGTTCATATCTATGAGCAATAGTTGTGGTAATTCAAAGGAGCACTTTTCCACTTCCTGCAGTATTATGCGGCTGCATACAAATATAAACACACAGGCCACTGTCATTTGCAATGACGTTTGGCTCACTAGCACTGTCACCTATCATCATAATTACGACTGCGGTCTCTGTTATTCTTATTTTTAAATGTGTATCCCACGATTCCTCACTGGGGTTACACAGGGCCGACTGGACATGATGTCAGGTTGAATATTATAATGAGCAAAAAATAAATAACTCATCGAGAAGTATAAACAGAGGAATTTTTGTATTTGCCCTGAATCCAATAGCAGCCCTCCCGCTGTCTGTGAGAGTTGTCTGATCTGGACAATGGTCACTGGATTCCTCCGTGTCTCTTCCTGACGAGCAAATCAGTCTCACCACGCGATCGTCTCCGGCCATCTTGTAATGTTGCTCCTGTGCACAATATCGCCCAGGGGCCTCCTCGTTCTTTGCGAGGGGGAACACGCAAGCTCTTGAAAAGGATCCATAACTATCAGCGACAGCCGGGGCACAGCGTGGCTGGCCTTACGCAGAAAAGGCCACTTCTACATGAAAAGGTAGAGACATAACAGAGTCCTCTCCCTTGCCTTACCTTGCTCTAATACGGTACGTGGCCTGGTCATGTCTTTTTCATGTGCACTGGGGCAAGAAATGTCGGCCGTATCATTAATATCAACGGGCATGCCGACGGTCCTTTCTGATAAACAAAATGTTCTCTCTCATGAACAGAATGTGTTTGGGTGTCCATCAGTATTCAGACGCCACCTTTAGCTTCCTCTCCAGGATTAAGTGTTTCGCAGCTCAACACAGTCACCGTCTGTGTAATGTACATGATCAGTGTGTCTGTGGAGGATGAGAATAAGGAGTAGGCGTGTTTTTTTTTCCTTCTTTCTTCTTTCTCTCTCTCCTTCTCTCCCTTTCTTTCTCTCCTCACGGTGGAGACACCACGGTGCCATCTGCTTTGCATTTGTTTAACAAAGATTTATTGTGCAGTAGGACACTAATCCAAAACACACACACACACACACACACACACACACACACACATCTCGCCTTCTTCTCGTCACAGGCCGCGAAGAAAAAGTGAGGGATGTGGGATTGGAAACGCTTGGCGCTCTCTTTGTCAACTCTCACTCTGACGAGAGGAGAGAGAGCCGGCTGGCACACAGAGGTAGGAATGCCAATTATGGCCTCCTCTGCCTCCATGTGGCACACACCAACACGCCGATTTGGAGCTTCAATTATAAACTTGTCATACACGTGTTTATGGTGAGGTGGAAGCATAAAAGTACAAGACTTTGGGCAAAAAACATGTAAAAGATGAAATCAAAGAGGGAACAAATTGCTCGTCTGTAGCTCGGCAACGACAGGATTCATTTGTAATGTGGCACAGAGGGCGTTACACACTTCAGCATCAAACGTGGTTCAGTATGTAAGGATTATCTTCTTCTCATAAAGGGAAAAGAGGTCAAAGTGGCTCTCAGGAACAGCTCTTATCATGTCAGCTTGGGAAACAGGGCGATGTAGCCCGGCGTGTTACTCTTCCCTGTCCTGTCCAGACGAACCCTCGTATCCGTTGACTCCTCCTGCCCTCTTTGTCACCCGCATGCCAGGTAGAGAAGAGGGGTCCCGGGGGCAGGGACTGTGCGCCCCTTCGGCTGGAAAAGGCCACCCCAGAGGGTCGGTAGGGCCCCTCAGAGACGACAGAGGGGTTAGAGGGCCCCCAGGATGTGGCGGTGTAGAGCCTGTCGAGCCTCTTCTGAAACACTCGTCGGCATGTTACCCCACTCTAAGAAAGGGCCGGGGGTCCCCATCTGCCAACTGGTAGTACCAGGGTGTTCATCATTTAGGGGCTAAACACCAAGAGGCACAACCATACACACAAGAAAGGCATGCATAAGCAAGTGTACGCATGTACGTGCACTTGTTACAAACAAACAAACACACCCCTACACACTTACAAAAGCACGCATGCATATATGGACACACACCGTGCACAACCACATACACACACGCTAGTTCAGGATGTATGCTGGAACCCTTATCCAGTGCCAGTGTTCAGTGCTGAGCCCTCCAACCCCGAGGTGAAGCCCCTGCCAGTTCACCTGCCAGGCCCGGACAAGCGGAGCGCCTCGGGCCCCGGAAAGGCCACCCTCACCCCCACCCATCCACACCCACTTAGTTACACAGGGTCAAGGAGGCTTCACCCAAGCTCCCAATCCCTCTGCCAAGCATAGCCCTGTGTCGCCCATGTCCGATACTCAACAACCCACGTACTGTAAGCCACTCACACTGTAACTACTACATTTGCAAGAGGTTAGTTTCTACAGCGTCTCTAACCTCACTTACTCTGTCAGGTTAAAGGGTATTTTTTTTACAGTTCGGAATTTTAGTTATGCAAACATTTCTCAAGAGAAAAAGTGCAAAAAGTGTTGAAGTTGCCCCATTATCAGTGCAAAAAGATCCATTAAAAGACAGACATTAAGTTTTTTCTTCCATTGGGGAGTGCAGACTCCCCTAGTATCTAGTCTTCATTGGATTTTTGGGCTTACAGTATACACACCCCTGTTTTTGCAGCAGGTCAGAGTTTTAGGTATACAAAGTTTTTTCAGACACAAAGCTGCTCTGGAGGCAGAAGTAATGTCACTGGTTGAGTTAAACCTCAATGAGGGGAGCCGAAGAACCACAGTTTTTCTGGCTAAGTAAAGTTAGACTGAAACCCAGTGAAAAAGACAAGGATGGAAGTTAATATTATGAAGCCTAGTGCTCTGAACTGAAAAAATGCAATCTAGCATTTTTTTTTAAGTTATCTAGGTTAGCTAGTTAGCCTAGTGGACAATCCTGGTTCCAGTGCCAAGACTCAGACTTATTAACCATGCACAAATGCATTTTGCACATCAAAAATATGAAATGAATCAGAACACCAAGGGTTTATGTTTTAACGAAACGTATCTGTATTCTGAGGTGTGTGAGTTATAGAGTACAAAAATGGAAGAGGACAGTAATCAAATGTCTCCATCCGTGTGATTTACTAATCCAGAAAGCATTATTTTGCCTGTGGTATTTATTGCCTTGAGAAAGCATGTCTTGACTTCTCCCTCTGTGCTAAATTAGCCTATTGTTGTTGCATGTTGCATGCTGTGCAACATTGCATTGCACAGAAGAAGGACTATGACTGAAAAGAAGAGACAAGGATGGGGAGGAGGAGGTTTGAGATGAAAAGAAAAATATCCACGCTGGGAATGGAGGCACACAAGAGGATGTGGGATTCAGAGTTTTCTCTCATGACCCCTTTGTTTTTCCAGTGATGTAAAAAAAAAAAAAAAAAAAAGAAGAAACAAACATGATCTTAATTTTTCTCTATTCCCAGAAATGGACAAAGCTTTGTACATTTCATACCAAATCAGAATCAGAATCGGAATCACTTTGAGCAAGTAGGATGACATACTAAGTGCAGGACAAAGTGTAACAGGATCTCACATATAGTGCAGAAAAGATGTACTGCATGACATTAGATTATACATAAATACATTGCAACTCTACATTCAAAACTGAAGAATTGTTCCAGTGTAGCAACATTGGTATTGGCAGTGGCAGCATTGGTATAGTCACATATGTGCGAAGTTGAAATAGGTGGATAAATAGCAAAAGATGCATGAATGACAGATGTACCAAATGCAACTCGTTTGATAGATAAGTCTGAGCAGCTTATATCAGTGTTCTTTCTGTGGATTAGCAGGGTTCAGTCAGTCCAGGGTGGCATGTGTTTGGGTGTGTGGGGTGGGGGGTCTAGGGGCTAAACAGGGCAGATTGAGGATGGTGATTGCCGTTGGGAAGAAACTGTTGCAGTGACGGGTGGTGCAGCACTGATGCACCAGAACTGTCTTCCAGGGGGTAGGATGTCAAATAGGTGGTTCTCTGGCTGGAAAGGGCCAGCAGCCATCTTCTTTGCCCTTTGCATTGCTCTGGCATCGTTCAGGTCTTTGATGGAGGGCAGCTGGCAGCCGACTAACCTCTCAACTGTGGTGAGATGGCAGATGACACGCTGCAGTCTTACAGTCTGCAGTCTTGGGAAGAGGCAGAGCTGTTATGGATGATCAGGATTGGCTGTGACATATTGAGCTGCCACGGTTGACGTGGGAAGAACATCCTCTGTTGGGCCTTCTTGATTATATTGGAGATGTTTTCATCCCATTTAAGGGTGTTGCGGATGGTGGTCCCCTAGGAACTTGAACGACTCCGTTGTGTTCACAGTAGCGCCATTGATTACCATGGGGAGATGGGCCTGTGGGTTCTTGTGGACGTCAATCCTCATCTCCTCCGTCTGGAGAGTATTAAACTAAAGATTATTGTTGGCACAACAAGACACCAGTCTGGCCACCTCTGCAGTAGAGGGACTCGTCATTGTCTGTGTTCAGGCTCACTAATGTGGTATCATCCGCAAACTTCAGCAGCTTGACTGCATGGTCTGTGGAGGTGCAGTCACTGGTGTACAGGAAGGACAGGAGAGGGGAGAGTGCTATATACTTTTGTGCAAAATATCCCGGTATAGTGTCCGAGACCAATATTTCAATTTCCATTTTTGGAAAAATAAATATTACAAAATAAATAAAAAAAACACAAATTTGGTATTTATCCCAGGGGCAACAAACTGAGATTTTAGAATATTGCACTGAATTGTTCTATTTCTATTTTGAATTAGAATATTAAACTGATAAGCATTACATTGACCAGGTGAAGTCTTTCATGTCCTCAACCAGAGGTTGCAAACTTGTCTGTTTTGTTAAAGTTCAGTCATTCAGAAAGCAGAGTGTGAGCAAAGTAAAAAACCTCCCTGTCTCTACTGATTTCGTCTACCAGCCTGCTTGTTCCTCAGTGTCTCCACCGGAGTGCACAAGATGTTGGGACCAGTTGGAATTTTGTCCCTTAAAGCTGAAATCTTGGATTTCCCCAATTTCCCCACTTTGTCTCCCCCTCTGCCGGCGAGAAGAATTTGAAATTATGTTAAGACTACAACCATGGAAGTCAGCTCACCAGTAAGCAGTTCCCACCCTAGTAATGGCTTCCCCGGACCATTGAACTGACTTTCAATGATTGTAATTTTTGTAATTAAATTAGGCAATAATGTTGCTTATGATGGTGTAAATATTTTGACTTAACAGTAACAGCAGCCTACAGTGTGTGGCCGCTAGCATATCAGTCAGGTTGGCCAAAAAATATTTTCACTGTAAGGTGTTTGGTTCGGCTAGTATGCCGTTAGTTGGATAGTTAGCAGACTTTGATGGTGGTGTTGTAGCCGGTCTTTTACCCATATCTGCCGTATGGGAAAGATGTTAGATAGCAGGCTAGCTACCAATGCTGCTATAGCCCCAGGTGCCTATCCAGCTTTTCTGCAGTTAGATTTCCATAAGGTAAAAAGCGTCACTTCCAGTGTGCAGTCAACATTTTTGTTTGTCCTACCCAGTCAGTCCATGGAGAGCGTCCAACCAGGGTAATACTGCAAATTGGTATTGTTTAACCTGACTCCAGGGTTCAGATGGATAAAATAACTATTTATTACTGGAAAAAAGTCCCGGATTCCAGCTTTAAGTCAGGAGGTGTCTTTTTACTAAAGGAAACCCACATGTTCCTCATTACTAAATGAAATACTAATTAAAAAGTAATCAAAAACAACATGGAGACAGGCAAAAGAGTAAGCACTAAGAGTATAAGCAACTTATAAACAGTAGAACTGACATGAAAGATTTGAAGACAAAGGTAGGAGGAAAGGGCTACTCCCCTTGGTCTACTGCCACATTAGACTTGCTATTAAAGTGCTTTGAATTTGCCTGCAAAAATATTATCCCTCTGTCTTCCTTCCACATGTACTGTTTCTAACACAATCCAAGCCCCAGGGACAACTGAAATTGCACCAACCTCATTTGCATGGCAGGTATTGGTAAATCCCGTGCAGAAGTGGAGACAAATGCCTGTGGTATTATTTTAGATAGCGATTCCTCTGCCTTTCGTAAGGTTACTCTTTGTCTTTAACACTTAAGGCATATGTTGCAGTTTGGGGAGGATGCAAATATTGTGCAACGCTCCTCTTTTCTATAGCAACACATCAAGATAAGCAGGCACCAGGCCTGGCTGTGTGCTAACGTTAGCTCGCTGTTAGAGACACACAAGGGAACTCTCATTACATCTCACTCCTCATCCATCTCACCTGAAAAAAACCCTCTCTCTCATACACAATGCACATACACTCCTGTACATACACATTCAAACGGATGCATGTGCACACATACATAAACCCATGCATGCATATATACCCGCACACACACGCTCATTCTTCAGTCACTCACACACCTAATTAAAACAACAGCAATATGGCATAGAGGAGAGAACAGGTCCAAAGGGAGACGGTCTCCAAAACATGCAGTTTTATCCATGTTGTTGTTTATCATATTCACATCCATTCTTCCCCCCATGCCCCTTTCCCTTGTTGTATGTACCCTCTCGTTCTCCATCTTCTTTTTGAGATTAACATCCCAATCCTTTCCCACTCCCTTTCCCTCTCCCCTGTACTAATTTACCCTCCAACCTGCTGCTTTTGCCATGTACAATTACAAAGGGGAGTGCTAGTTAATGTGCACCAATAATGTTCAAGCTGAGAAGGTTTGCCAGTAATAATTACTTCCCGCAGAATGAGTTATGTTAGTCACATGATGTGTATAAATACCTACTGTTGTTCTGGCTAATTTTCAATTTCCAATGAACGTGACTCTCTCCTCTTGCTAAGTAAATTGTTTTGTTTCGTATGTAAAACTTGTCACAGGTGACACTGCTGCGAGAAAAAAAAAAAAAAAACTTAATCTGAGCACAGAGATGTGTCATCTTTCAGATTTACAGTGCAAATGAAAATACTCATTTAACTGAACATTTGCAATGATTTCCATTTTATTAGGATTTATTATTATTTACGTGCACCCACAATCACTGAATCATTGACTCTCCTCACAGGTACACAACAAAAACCCCTTAAAAACCAGGCAGGAGGGGGTGGGGATGGCGTGTGACTGCACGTCCCCTCAAAGTGGATCAAATTCCAATCTTAGATTGCCTCCTAGGATAATGTGGAAATATTAGAGAAGCCTTGATCTAAAATGGAGCATGGAAATGAAGTGGCAGAGGGAGCCCTGAGGACAGGCAGCCAACACATCGCTGGGCCAGCCATACATACCTCTGGGAGGCTGCGAGCACAGCCTGCCTCTCCTATGTAAATGTCCCATTCCACACATTAGTCATACTGCCTTCACCGTACACTAAAGTGTGCCTCGCCCATCAAACCCTGCCTGCCTCCATGAAGATCCCTCGAATGTTCCAGAGATAAACCCCAGAGACCCTTCCTACCCCGCTGCCACCCCCACCTCCAGGACCACAGACTGGCTGATTGGTTAGATACCCCAGGTAAATGGTGCAAATTCAAATGGGATGTTTGAATGCTGATGTCAGGAATTTTCTGATATGGGCGAGTTGATATCGTCGTCTGTGAACAAAACGCCTCTCGAGAAAGACTTTTGTTTTGAATTTGCTTGATTTTTGAAATTATATGGTTAGAATTTATGAAAAAAATCAGTAATTCTAATAGTGCAACAGTGTCTGAGCATAAAAAGCGGGTGCAATAAATAAATGAAGGAATGGCAGATTGGAAAATGAGGAGGCAACATTTATTCTTGATGCACTGGCTATTGAACACTATTATTATTGACTTTCACATGAGCGTTGATTTGTTTCTGGTCATGAGCGATGGACATACACTAGTGGTACCTTAAATTACATGTTATGAACCAACTGAGCCAGGAGCAACATACCAGTCCCATTACAGCTACATTACCCTCCTGAAGCCTTATGAGCTTCACCTTATGGCCCCGCTGCCATCTACAGCCCTGCCCCATCCCACACCATCAGTCCCCTCTCCTTACTGGTCTGTTTCTATTGTTGAGTGGCTAGGTCTGGGCCAAACTGGCTAATTTATTCCAGGATTAATTGGTCTCGGGCTGTACGGCTGATTAAAACCTGTAATCGCTTACAGGGGAAATAAAGGAGACGGGGGGTTGGGGTACCGCTGCTAACCAAATGACTCAATTAGATGTCTCATTGTCCAGCCAGCTTTCCTGAGACGCAACTGTCTAACTTTATTGTTTTATCTAGTGATGCATCTTGAGTTTTGTGATATGTTTGGCTATTTGGAAATCCATTATTTACAGTCATAATATAATTCAGTATAACTGGATAATACAAAATACAAAAAAAATTAACTGTATTACGTTATATTACCTAAAACAAATTATGTATTCTGATTACAGATACTTGTGAAAAATGAGAGGATTACTTCTAGGAATATTGGGTTGGGTTGGGTTGGGTTTGGTGTAGAGTCGTCCTTTTTTGGGGGTAAAGTTCTCCAGCATCACAATTGGCTGTCATTCGACCAATCAGAGCCCTTATTCCACTGCACATCTCTCAAAAAAAAAAAAAACTTCTTGGCTAGTATTGACGGTATTGACTGGAGCTTTTTCGGCTACAAGTGAGCAGCTGTTTTCAGCTAATTGTAACTGTGTTGCAGCAAGAAATTATAGTTAATTTATGTCCTTACTCAAATTTGCTATCGATAAATTACAGTGTAATCAGCACAATGTCACTCTAGAATCACATATATTGCTCCTAGATCTTGATCGTGTTTGCCTTAGAGCTGTGTAGTATTGTGCGCAGCTTTGTTTTTCAGCGAGCCACTTATAGTGCCGGTTAGGCATGAAATAACTGTGGAGAGACAGTCAAGGGGAGCTGTGTGTGTGTGTGTATCTGAGTGTGTGAGCGAGAGAGACAGAGACAGAGAGTGAGTTTGTTGATCCAATGTGAATGTCATGAGCTTAGTCTAGATGTTTGTAATTACTGGAAATCTTGAATATACATTTGATGTAGTTGGGTTTGCTGGGTTTACTGATAGCAATTTTGATGAGGCAACTATGGAATATATTTTTAAAGTGACCTCTTTACTAACCCAGTCTGTTAGGTTCTGCCCACTGTGAAGTTGTAAGCCAGTTCGCCTTGTGACCACAGCCTGATCAGAGTCATTCTGTGGGCAGAGAGAGAAGAAGAAAAGTCAAGAGCCAGATATCACGGAGATTAATATCTTAGCAGCATGATAGAGAGGTCTCACCGCCATTATAATCCTAGTTGCTTTCAACATGCTCCGCTGATAAATGCAGCAGGCATTTGAACTTCTCTTCAATAGGATCTGATTGGTCTATCTCTGCAGGCAGCGGCTTCTCGGCGCCACTGACAGTAGTTTGCTTTTCTTACAATCCTCCAGTATTTTTTTAATTGCCACAGTGCCCATCGTGTTGGGCAGACAGAAGGTGATTCAGCTTGATTGCTATTCTAATCAGGTTCTATATATGCCGGACTCTTGGCTCCAAACCTCCGACCAAGTTAATGTCATTAAATAAATAATGAAAGATATGTATTATCTATCACTCCATCCAACACGGGATCATCTATGTATTATGCATTACCTTCTCTAATTTATTCATTAAGACAAAACGAAAGTCTTGTTAGCCTCATTTCTAAGACATGAGGCCATGCTATGCTACTCCACACAGATACACTCTTATTTATACACAGCCACATAGGACTACAAGGCTGTTTGTAGCTGACTGACAAGCCCAGTGGTGATTAACTGAAAGATATGAGGAAAACTTCAGTCCTATAATTGATTTATTTGCAATTTTCTTTCAATTTAAAGCGTGATTGTGCTTTTGCAGTCAAGGCCTCCTAGACTGTGGAATGACCTGTCTGAGGTTTTTATGCTAACTAATTCAGAATCAACTTTTAAATCGCTTCTTAAGACGCACTTTTATAGACTTGAGTTTCAGTTATTGGTGTTGTTGTATCTAATTTTATTTTTTTATTAACTATTTATTCATGTATGCATTTCATCAGCCATTTTTTTATTTGTTTATTTAGCATGTAGCATTTTTTTTTTTTTAAATATTTTTTGTATTTTTTGTTTTTTTTTACTATTCCTGTTTTTATGGCTTCCTGTAAAGCACTTTGGAAACTCTGCTTGTGGACAAGTGCTATGTAAATGAAGTTATTATTTTATTTTTTTATTATTATATGGGATTGCTAATTGTGCTGATTTACACCCTTGATAGCTAATGTGTGTGCGGTTAAAAAGGTCCTGGGGACTGGAGGGGGGTGCTGGTTGGTTGATGATGGTAGTGGTGGCAGGCGGTGATGTTGTTGGTGTTGGTGGGGGTGGGAGGTAACATTTTATCACTTACAGTGTATTTGTGTGAGAACCCCCCACCACCACCACCACCACTCCTGTTCCCACACTCCTGCTCCAGAGTGTGCAAATGTCAATAAAATCCATAGCGGGTTAATCTCCCACCAATGGAAACATGCACACTTTATCCAAAGCCGCATATGTTTCACACCCAGGGTCGATTTACTGTATGTCAGGGGCGATATTAGCATTCATATTAGCTGCTCTGCCCATGGATGATATTCCTCATCGGCAGCCCTTAGCACAGCAACACAGCTCAGGGATGCTTATCTCACGAGCCATAAATTAGGGGACGAATTCCCTCCGAAACATCGGCGAAGGATGGAGGATGGAGTCATTGTGCTTGTGTGGTGTTTTGACACCGTAATGACACATGTTTTACAATCACCCCCTTCCCCTTTTCATTCGGAGGAGTGGACCTGTCCGCTCCTGCTGGAGAGAAATGGGCCTCTCGGACATTACCACCGCCTCCCAGGGGAGACATAAATGAGCGAGTGGCAACGGGGGGAGACCAAACGTCCGGCTATAGGAAGAAAAAGGTAGAGCTGGAGTGTGTCCAAACACTGGAGGAAGGTTGGGGTGTGTGTGGGTGTGGGTGGGGGGGGTAGGGGGGTTTAGGTGGGTGATGGGATGATGCAGAAAGGGAAAGAGAGAAAGAGTGTTTGTTTTTAATTGCAACCGGGGCTGCAGCACAAGCACAAAGGTGCATCATTACTTACCTGACAGAGCGCCACAATCACAGGCCCTCCCTAATAAATACTCGTTACTAAAAACTAGAATATAAATAAAGTGAAGGTCACGTCTGAGAGAGGCGTGATCCAGTCCAGAGGTAGGTGTCTACCCGTCAACCCAAACTCTCTCTCTCTCTCTCTCTCTCTCTCTCTCTCTCTCTCTCTCTCTCTCTCTTTCTCTTGCTCATTACAGGAGAAGCCATGCAGTGCTGGTTAGGAGAACGTGTGATGAGCCTTGGGAGATATATCCACTTGGAGAGAGGTAGAGAGAGAGAGAGAGAAAGAGAGAGAGAGCGAAGAGAAGAGGAATAGATAAAAAAAATGCTGACTTGTCTTCAAAGGAGGAAAAAATAATTGAAATGGGGGTGCGTGGGGGGGGGGGGGGGGGGGGGGGGGGGGGGAGAGATTGAGTGGCTCCATGTTCGAGTTGGTCATTAATTGAGGAGGAATGTGAAACACTGTGTGGTCCTCCGCCGACACCCTCACTGACACACAAGGGGAGATTGATAGAGGAAACGGTGTGATAAAGATATGAAAGGAGAGAGAGAGAGAAAGAGAGAGAGAGAGGAAGTGAACAGCGAAAACATAATAAAGTGGAAGGAACATTGTTCTAGCAGCTGAAACACCGGGGAGGGAGAAGGGAGAGAGAGAGAGAGAGAACGAGGGAGAACAGAGGAGAGAGAGAGAGAGAGAGAGAGAGAGAGAGAGAGAGAGAGAGTTCAAAGTGTGCCTAGACTGAGTCCTGTCCTCGCTGTGTCCTTCCTCGAGCCCCGAGTCACGCATCGCTCATCTTGTCACATTGAACTCCAGATGCTCCTACCCTGGAGAACGCTCCGGCCGCGGCCATTTTTCTTCATTCTCACTAACAATTTGGTAATGAAATATTGATTTTTAGTTAGATTCATATTGATGCCATTAGGTTTGCATTGATAAATCACGTTTGGCTGCTTGTCTAGCGTGGCAGAGCAAGAGCCAGGGCGGAGAGATTACAATCAAAGCCACTGATGTGTTAATTTGATGGATATTTCCACCCCTCCTCCTTCCTTTCTTTATGTTTCACTGCGTTTCATAACATTGTGTTTTTTTCTTTTTTTTTATTACAAAGCACCCCGTGAGGATATTTATGTCCATGTCCATTTCTCCTGAAATAGCCTTTCAGCCGGCCTGCCTGTGGCAACACTGCACAGTCTTAAAGTCATTTCATCTCTTATAGACAAGACAAGGATATGAGGGACTGTTTCACACCCGTTGAGTCAAATGAGGAAAACAGGGGGTACGGCCGTTTCTACGCCTTGACACAGACAAAAAGCTGCAACTGAGGTTCACAATTTATGAGAGGCCTTTTGCATCTGATAACCATAATCTCTGAGGGGAGGAGATATGGATTTTATTCATTTTTTTCAAACATTTATTGTCAAAAATATTGGCAATATATGTGATAGCAGGGAAACATCTCTCAGGGTGCATTTTTTAAGAGAGACTCGTCTAAATGCCTAAAAATGTTACGGCTCTCTTAAGCATTTCACATGCTAGGTTGGGAGGATATAACATTTGAGAAACATTAGAATCATTTTCCAGATTAGGGCGGTTTTAAATGAGTCTCCTGCCGCAGCTTCGCCTTCCAACTGCAATATGTGTCTGCACACAGTCATCTTAATGAAAGGAAATGATGGCGTTCACTTTAATGACGTGGAGTTCAAGGACTGCTTATTGTTCCAGAGAAAAGCCATCTTTTTTCACGGTAATATGAGTCTCTCTTTTTTTTCACTGCGCAATTTCATTTTGAGAAACAGACACCGAAGGTTAAATGTGCTATATAAGTTGTCAAAATATGAGAGAGAATTCGGGATGTGAAACAGATATATTGATAACGTCCCCTCTTGCAGATATCATCGTTTTGATAAAGCTTCATCTCAACTTTTTTATCTTTCTGGGCGATTATGCAAAACAGAATATAGTCCTAATTATCACAGACACACGGACCATCCTTCTTGTTTCACTCCAGCTGTAAAGCAATCCTACCCAGATAACACCACCACTCCCTTAACATCCAACACGCATCTCTCTGCTGCTTTTAAAGAAATTAACCAATGACAATCCAATTTACAGCATGTTTACTGTGTCTGTCATAAAACAGTTCCCCGTTTACATTTATTCTCTAATTTAGTGCACTGCGTGGAGCGAATCTCCCACATGCTAGTTCTCCAAATATTTTGGTCCAAATGTGATTTTGTTTGATAGAATGACAATAGCTGGTATTAGAGGGAGGCAGATGATTCCCAGACGTCTGGGGGTGCTCTGACATTTACTCGAAACACAATTAAACCCCAGAGTTATGGCTTCTTTAGGTTTCCACGCTTTTCCTTTGAATCCCGTAGTGCCCCCCCATCCTGTCATGGATTATAGGGCCAAACAGGCTATTTGGGGAAAGGCCAGGCAGGTCCAAATGGGGCTGGTGGAAGAACACAGGCTCCACTGGCCTCAGGGAGGACTTCAATATGACTGCAACAAATCTAACAGTTGAACTGGCTGCCCTCCACTTTGGCTCCAACCTGGATGATACTCAGTGTCATTCTTTGAAATAATGTTGAAAATAACACAATGCCTCAGCCGCAATTTATCTAATGATGACCTATAACGAGACATTTCAATTTTGAAATTCAGCCTGAAGTTGGGGCTCTGTTTTGGATTTGGCCGAGTGTCTTCCTCTCCATTATGATAGTTGGTATAATTCGGCGCTGGCCTGTTTCCCATCGGTCCAAACTTCCGTCAAGTCCAAGATGCTGTCTGTGCTCCTCATTGATTTGGCTTAGAGTCCTCACCTCTCTGGAGAAATACCTCCAGCTCAGGAGGATTTACTATTGATCTCCACTTCCTGCAGGTTGATATACCTTCATCCACACACACATTCGGTCTCGTTTTTACCGACAAGGTGTGCGGTGCAGATATACAGAGAATATTATGACAGAACAGATACACTGCGAGTGAAAAGTTTTTCCCTGAGAAACTACTCGGGGAGAGCTGACCCTCCATTCAACCAAAAGTGAAACACCTCCATTTAGATTCTGTATGCGCTGATCGATGAGTCTTTATATAGTACTGCCCTTTACAGTATTGTACTACCACGCTCTTTATTACTTTAATGCCTTTCCAGTGATGTCATCCTGAGGTCATCCTCAGAAACAGGGGCCGTCAGTGCCGTTTTGATTGGCAGAGGCGCCATTGAGCCTCGGCCAATGGCGGAGCGGTGTGGCAGCTGGTTGTCAAGAGAATGGCCGGGCAGGGGAGGGGCTTCGTTAGCGCCTCAGCCGTGCGATGGAATCGATATCTACCCCCCGAGGCATCGCTGTGTTCCCCCGGCCAGCCGGAGAGAAGAAGACAGCAATGCTCCCATTCACTCCACAGCTCCAACACTACAGCTCACAGCTCACATACTGGGAGCTACAGCTGCTAAATGAGAGAGGGAGAGAGAGAGAGGGAGGGAGGGAGGGAGGGAGGGAGGGGTTGAGGTGGAGGGGGTCTGAGGAGAGAAGACAGAGCAGTCAAACATTTCAGGGCCCGCCATTCCAGAGTAATGAAGCATAGCAAGAGAATATACCTCTGCAACATTTGATAAAGATGGGCTGACACACCAGTCCAAATAGGTTCCTCTGTACGCCGGCACATGTCTATCCATCACCGCTCCGCACTACAGACAGGAAGAAAGGAAGGGAGAGGGGAGGGAGGTGAAGGGGGGGGGGAGCACATAGACAGCAAAAAGAGAGTAAAAATTGACTGACAGAAAGAGAACAGGTGGGAGAGCCAGGGTGGATAGAGAGAGGTAGGGTGAGAGAGAGAGAGAGAGTCGGTGTATCCTTGGCAGCTGGTGGATCCTATCAAGGCCGATTGGTTGGTGAATGAGGCTCGGGAGGCCCGGTGTCCTTGTACCCACCGGTTTGTTTTCCGCTCGCTCCCTCACTCCACTCCTGCAGCGAAAGACAATAAAGAAGAGAATGAGTAAACGTTGCACATTTTACGTCCTCATCATCCCTCCACTCTGTCTCTCCATCTGTTACCCCCTCACCGTCACTGTAAAAAAAAAAAAAAGAGAGAGGACGAGAGAGAAGAGACCGATAGAAAGACATGTGCATGGAGTAACCTAGCTATTGGCCATACTCTGGTTAAAGTTTTATTCAGGTTAAGCTGTTTACATGAACCTCTGATACCCTGCTATTGAGTTTCCCTGTTGCCATGAATAAACCAATTTTTTCTGTAACACAGGGGAAAGAAATGATGATCCCAATAGTAATAGTAAAAGTACTGCTCACAGCCATGTTTTTTGTTGACATCAAAATGCACCCATAATGCTGTGTGAGTCTGAGTTTGCGCAAATGGTGAAAACCAAGAGTGAAAGGTGTGAGATGTGTTCATGCCATAGTAAGCTAGGCATCTTCAACAGGTTTCTCATAATCAGAGTGTGAGCTTGCCAGGTTATTCTAACCCAGTTATGACATTTACATGCATCGACGTTGTATTTAAGTGCATGCTGGCATCTTCTGCTTTCGGACAGGATTGCGAATTAGAATGCTCCTCTTAAGGTCGTCTGCGAAAACACGACAATAGAAAGAAATAGAGACAAAGGCCGAAAAAAATGTGCCGAGATATTCGCATGTGGACAAGAAAGAGGTGAAAGTGCTGGGAAAGTTGGTTCTTACGGCAGTTCCTTCACACCTTTAAACCGACTATTAAAGGGACATTAAATAATCTATAACCTCTATCGACCCCTAGTGGCGACCAGTAGGAATTACTTGATACTTCAAACACTGATATAAGTATCTCCTCCTACACTCTGGCTCAACCCGCCCCCACCACTCCCGTCCCCTTGAGCTACAGCGGCCTGAAATTGACACAAACAATAAACTCCCGTTTTCACAACAGAGACAAGTAAGCTAGCTAAATAGAGTAGACATCAAACAGAAGCCTCGCGTGAAGAGGTAATATATCACCATGCTAAATACTGGAATGATAATACTGCTTTATGGTTTGCTTTTTTTGGCTTGAGAACAAGGGTTTTTAGCCTTCATAGCTGAAATATGCTGCGATGCCGGTCATTCATTTGGAGCGCCGTGCTCCATCCTAGAGCAGGGAAAATGTTGAGTTTTGAAAGCCAGCGGTCATCGAGTCATTGGTATTGATCAGATATATTATGGCCACTTTGTGCTATTGGACAGTAAAAACCTTACTTATTGCCCCTTTAAATGAATCCATGTAAACCAGGGTGTTAGAGAAATCTTGTTTCTTCGAGCCATGTAAGCATAGTCAGTGAGAGAGAAAGAGAGAAGAGAGACAAATCCAGCAAATAAGCCTTGCCATAACACAACATAACATGGCTGTGCGTCGTCCCCAGGAGGGTGTATACCGAGGCCTGCTGCCTGCTGGCCGGGCAGGTACGCTGCTTTGCTCTCTAGTCTTTGGGTGATTAATGAAATCTTAACGGCAGGCCAGACACAAATATTCATCACCTGGCTGCCCCTATTGTAATGCATGTGGAGAAGCAGGAGCGTGACAGAGGAGAGGGGAGACGAGAGCCGGCCCAGAGACAAAACACAACATGGGGCACAGGGATTATTACCAGGCCCACGGAAACAACGCTTTTTGTTCTCCTCAACAAAATGGAGGCATGTGATTTATGGACAGCCAGCATCTGTTTGGAGCAAGGGGAGACACAGATTCATGTCTGCTATTATGGGCTGTCCATGTTACCGGGGTGAGAATTTGAAGGGGGTGGGAGGGGCGGTTGCGGCCGTTAAGAGCAAGACCTTATGGGAAAAGTACACGGTGTCAATTCCTTGTCGTATTGTGATTCGGTGACATTGCAGTGTGTGGGTGAGGTGTTGTATTACATTGTATATCACAAACAGATGTAGGCCTACAAGCCACCCGGGGGTGGTTTTGGAAAGAGTGAAGTGTTTGGTGGGTGGGACTGAGAGCGAGACACAAAGGGAGAAAAAAAAAGAAAAAAGTTTGATACACCAACTGATGATGTGTTACTGTACAGAACACGACGAGGGAGGGTGAAATCTATTGTATCATCATTCCTCGCAATAAATACGCCTTTGTGCGCGAGCGTGGTTCGCGAGACTGATATGATCACTTTGATTTATGACATGCATGCAAGACTTCCAGGAATCCCTGAGACATAATACTGCGTGCATGCATGGGGGTGTGTGTGGATTTTTGTGTCTATGAGAGGAAGAGAGGCAGAGGGACAAAGAGACATACATAAATACAGACAGAGAGAATGAAATAGCCAAGCAGCGGAAGTGAGACAGAGTGCAGTAGACAGTGAGGGAGATTGTGTGTCGGTGTGTGCAGTGTAGCATTGACTCCTGCATGCTCCCAGTGATAGATAGTGTCAGGTTAGGCTGCTCAGTGGCAGGTCTCACACTGTCAATGCTATGGCTGTGGGGAGAGCAGGGGCCTGAAATGTTTTAACACCCATCGCTGATCCCTGTCAACATACACACTAACACACATGACATCAGGCGGGGATGGCTGATACGTACTGGGTGTATGCGCGCGTGCGTGCATGCGTGTGAGGGTGTGTTTTACGTGTGCACAGTCCCCCATACGTGTGCGCATATGTGTGTGCGCGTCTGTTTGAGTGTGTTCCACCTCTGTTTGAGCTCACTCATAGCGCGCACTTCACACGGCGCATTCTTTTGTACATAGCAGCATCTTGTCTCGTCCTTTCCCCCCCCCCAAAATACTTAACATCTTCGAATCACAGCCTTAGAAAACAATTATACCAGCCCAGTTTTTTTTTTGTTTTGTAAGGATCTTTTTTCCTCCAGGCAGCAACAGAGAGAAAAAAGGCCCTCATTGTTCCATTGTTCACATTGTGTCATTCTTTGCCTTGGAACAGCGATTGTTTGCTGCATAGTTAGGAACACAATGGTGTTCACATAAAAATGAGCCACTTAGCTCTCACACTAAATTAGCACTGCAGAGGAGAGTCAGGCTTTCCAAATTCGCTTATTCACATTTTCCGCTCCTTACCAGCCCTATAAAACCAGCCGCTTCTGCTGAGGTGGACAGAAACGGTGACAGCCGGAGCGTACGCTGTATCTGTATCTCGCGTTTTGATAGAGTAAGAAAAAAGATATTCAATTATATACTTATAATTGTATCATCATTTGCCATAATCATCTGGAATCAAAATCAATAGCCTGTTGCAAATAATATCTAAAAGAAAAAAATTTAGGGATACACTATAAATGCAGACATGTACAGCACAGTACATTAAGTGTTTGCCTACACGCAGTGGTGTGTTTGGTTTGACAAATATGCCTCCAGCGGGAAATCCGTTCTCTTTCGCTGAGAGTCCTGTGCTCACCTTTACTGTAAATCTTTACATAGCAAGTGTACGTTCCTCCGCGGCCCTGCGTGCGTGGCACAGGGTGGCATGTTGCACCACTGCAGCTTTAAATCTGAAAAGTGGCCATGAGGTGCTTCTGGTGACGAGTGACTGGAAAGTATTGTGTCATCTGTAAAGAAAAAAAAAATGGTGCACAGGAGTGGGTGATTTTTCCAGGCGCTGTTAAAAAATAGTTTTGCATGGGTGCCTTTGCTCTCCTGTTAGTAAAACACGTCTCGGAGCCCTCCTGCTGCCGTGACCAAGAATGAAGTACTCTCCTGGGCCAGACAAAATCAATTCCTCACTCGGGCAAATTTCCTCCTCCCCTGTTTTTTTTTTCTGTTCAGCTATTTGTTTTTAATGCTGGCATAGACTTATGGGTTGGAGAAGGCAGTTATGCCAAACTGTATAAACTACACCTCCTGACAAACACTCAGAATGCCGTTGAACTTTCATTCATTTTTGGGGTGTCAACCTCAACTTTCCAAGGCTTTGTTATGAAGAGGTAGTGTTGTGAATTCCGCCGTTCCTCAAATGTGGCACACGCTTTTTTTCTTTTTTGAGAGAGAGAACACACATCTGTCTATGTCTTTGCAAAGCCTGCATTTATCATTTAGATCTGTTTATTTGAATGATCCTCTGGATGAAATGCCTAAGCCAGTACAAGCACAGCATTTACAATAGATAGTTCCTTTTTCCTGTGGGAAATCAGAGTGACTCAGTACCCAACATCCCCATTAGATCAAGTATAATCCCACATTCACAACCTTACACTCATCCCTAAGTACAACACTTGTGTCATTAACCGATGTTGTTCATTCCATCACCATGTATTCCTTATGGGAGGTGCATTTTGTGGAAGTTATTTTTTGACAAGAATTGATTCATACCAGTTAGTTTGAAAAGCCATGTGCACTTGTGAACTCAGATCCGCTTTTCTCCCTTCTCTCTGTAATTCTATACATTGCTGCAGCTCAGGCGATGACTGGCACATGATTAGGAAATGATTTAAATATAATTTTATCAAGCTGTGAGCGAGCCATTCATATTCTAAATGATCGCAAACGCCATTTTATAAGCTATAGATTTGAAATACAGAGTAAAACATGGGCGGATGAGGGAGGCTATTGTACTAAGCACAATCCCCTTTTTGATAACATAAAAATCCCCTTGTGAGCAATCATCTCCGTGTATTTGGCCAGAGTTGGTTTCACACGGTTTCAGCTCCTCCTCCTCTCTTTCTGCGTCGACCCGGGGTGATTTCCATGAGAATCAACGTGGCAATTAATCACAGTGTTCCTCCACTCCCAGACGTCATTCAGGGCCTTTTAAAGACATCAGCCCTCTGTGATGTTTATGGGAGGGGAGAGATATGAGCTTGGCAGCCCAGCCCAGAGTCCCCTGTACGATCTCCCTCTGGGACACTCATACAGTCAGCTCTACTACTGTCCTGGATCATCCCAAAGAGAGACCGAAAAAAAAAAAAGAAACACCAAAGCCAAACCTGACCGACAGCTGTACCCAAATCCTGATCGAATGATGACCCTTTATCAAACTCTTACAGACTCCAGTTCCCCCCTCGTAGTTCTGAATCTTCTTCACGATTCTTTTTAAACGTCTTGTTTGAGATTTAGCCTGTGAACTGTGGCTTCTGTCGATGGAAAAATACTTTGCGTTGTTTATTTGAAACTTTTTTTTCAGAAATGTGTGGTAAATTTAGATTTATCTAAAAACTACAGTTTTTTTCGCTAATGCTGTTTCTAATTTGTTCACAGCTTAAAGTGAAGGCTGCTACTTTTAAAGGCTAAAACAACCTTTTTCAAAAGTGGGTATGCATTTTCATATACATTATTAATACTCACCGTATTATTTAATATTTTTCCTGTTTTCAGGTACATATATTATTGTTATATGTATATACAGATTCGTTTTTTCATTATTATTATTCTTATTATCAAAAATTGTATACCAGCTTTTGAAAAAATTGTATATACTGTATATATTTTTTGTGCTAGTCTTTTTTTTTGTTGAGAATTTAAAAGGTAGGCCACAGAAAACTTTTTCATAACCCCAAGGCATTATAATATAGATTTATAGCAGGATAATTATTATAATCATGGCATGATATAATAATGCCCTGAACAATATGCCAAAGATTTATGGGATTGAATACTTTATGGGGCAACTGTATAGTTAACAACATGATTGACTTGAATGCAATTGTCTGATGATGTGTATAGTGTATGAAAAGTTTATATATGCTCCTAATGGCGCTTATACCCTAGGTAAAGTGTGATCAAACTATCAATATTCTTCCATCTTCTCATTATTGAATGGACTGAAAATATTACTGTTTCCACTGGAAGTGCTGCGCAATACAAAAAAAACCAGAAGGAGAGACCGGAAATTCCCCTACATGAACTGAGCGAAAAGGTTGAGAATCCAGCACTCTAACAGGTCCGTGATAATGAAAGGGAAAGCACAGGCTTCAAGTGACGCCTGAGTGAAGGTGGTGGGTGGAGGGGTAAGCTCAGTTAAAAGACCCTAGTGAAGTCAAAGACATGTTAATAAACAGTTATGGAGAGCCCCGGGGTGGGGAGGTTGCGGGGACGGAGGGAGGCAAGAAGGTTGAAGGGTGGGGGGGGGGCTATTGGGGGGGTCAGGATCATGGTAGTCAAACCGCTGTTTCCTCCTGGGGAGAAGAAAGGAGTTAATGACACCCTAGAGCTTCCCACCCCCACCCGTCGCTCCTCCCCCTCCTTTATGGAGGGTGAGCGACACACACAGCCCCACGGAGGTGAGGAGGCCAGGGAGACAGCCATTCCGTCCCACCGCCCCGCTAGCGGGAGACTCAAACAAAAAGGAAGGAGGAGGAGGAGGCGCGATAACTGTGATTATTATTACTAAATATAATATAAAACAGTCAGTTGCGGGGGCGAGGGAAAAAGGATCCACCCATCCGCCCACATGCTCCCTATTGAAACCTCTGCTGAAGATGTGGGGACAGGTTTAAAGACAGCGCCTTTTCAATGCCAGGGGAGAAGGGAGGGGGTTAATGAGGGGCTTGGTGAAGGAGCTTATGGCAGGGTGAGGGGTGCGGGTGGCGAGGAGAGGGGTGGCAGGAGGGAAGCCTGGCTGCCATGGTGTCAGCGGAGGAGACAGCGGAAACAGACCTGTAGCGGTTCAAGACAAAGCCGAGACGAGGCCACAGCAAAGATGTTGTCCCCCACAGATGAGGGCCAATCAGTAACAATATGTCACCTTCTTTTGACCTGTAATTCCAGTCCCCTCCTTGAGCCAATCAGTGTAATTTTGAAAACACCACAACAAAGCGGTGAGATGCATCATCATCAGTTCCAAGTTTTGTCACAATGTCAGTGGTGCATGAGATATTGCATGTGATGGACAGATGAACAAACAAAGTAGCGCCTCCATTGGGCTAGCCACTGTAATTTTGAAAATGCCAGAATGCAGTTTGTGGGGGATGACGTTTACTGTTGCCTCGTCTCCACTTTTTGTCGTGAACTGCCACAAGTGAGATGCATCATTCCCCAAAGTTTTATCAAAATCGGATCACTGGTTTCTGAGATATCACTTGTGACGGAGAGATAAACAAATAAACACATGGACGAATGACTGAACAAACAATGTAGCGCTCTTCAAAGGCCAATCAGCATAACGCAGTGGTGAGATGCATCATTCGAGTTTGAGATGTGTTACAGATGGACGAACACACGCATGGAAAGCGATCGCTAGTCCCTCCGCGATGAAATGACAACAAGCTACAGAGATGGTGGATCCTGCCACAGGAGAGGTGTTGACCAGTAGAAAGTCAAGTGTAGATGAGGATACCACCATTGCAAGTCAAGGTCACAGGAAATCAGTGGAAAGACAGCGGTTAAGTGCTGATGTGCTGTGGCAGCAGACCTGGGCAGGGGGCACTAACTATGGGACGGTCCAGGCTGGAGTCCCAGGGCTATAAATCCCTCTTCTCTCTGTCCAAAATTCATTAATGGCCACACAAAGTGGCCGATGAAACCAGACAGAGGGAGGGAAGAGGGAGAATAGGGTGGGGGAGTGGGGGGGGGTTGGCGTCTATTCTTGGGCTACAGCGGGTCGAGCGGTATGGGATAACTGGTTCTACTCCAGTGTAGTGTGAAATTATAAAGCGTTACCTGCTTTAATTTTCCAAATACAAATTAAATCCTCAGTAAGCTGACTTTAAATCGATAGTTTCATTTAAGGGGCCGCGTGATTTAACAAAAATGAAAACTAGCTGGTCTGGTCAATGGAGCCGGGTCATAAATCACGGGGCTTTGGGAGGCAAAAAGCCGATTTGACTTGTATATGGAGCGGCCGGTGGCCAGGGGGGAGCGCAGCGGGGAAATGAACTCACGCTTTATTAGGACTCATATTGACCTGGCTCTCCTCTACCAGCACCACCTCCACTCTCTGGCATCACAGCGTCATGCTGTATACACCCCTATTGAAAACCAAGGAGTGTTCGACTGGAAAACATTTATTCCTAAAGTCATGTGCGACCCCAAATGAATTTTGTGTTTCGCTCTTCAATTCTAGTGACTTTCTGATTCAAGAGAAAAAAACATAAGAGGAAAAAAACAATCCAAACTTTTTTAAAAAGGGGGAAAAGGTAAACTTGAATAAATTCTGGAAACAACAGAAACAACAAATGTATTGTCAAAATGCAAGAAGAAAAAAAAAATCATGTCTCACCGGTGAGGTTTTTATTTGTACATCAGTTGTGCATGCCAACATCAAACATTTAATGTCAGCGTTCTTCAGAGACACAGACGAAAGGAATAGAGATGCAAGGCTCACATTGTCATCAAACAATCAAACAGTCATCCGCTTCTCCAAACAGCTCGCAGCTCAGCTCAGCTGGCACCAGACACTCACACTACAATAAACATCCCTCCTAATGTTGTGCTTATAGCATGCCATGCTTACACAGACACAACGCGCACACACATAAAAAAATAATACTCTGTTTAATAGGTTGGCGTGACAGCTGGAGAATGGAAGTCAGACCATGCCACACACGCACACACACACACACACACACACACTGAAACACACACCCCGACACGCACAGATCAGCACAGTGGTAGTTGAAGTAGCTCTCCCCATCAATACTTTGCCAGAGGATTATGGAGGAAGAGGGCCATGAACATTATGCTTGATTGTGAATGAATGGTTTTGAGCGCCACAATAAATCCATTATCAAGTTGTTATGTCATACTTAAATTCTCCCCCAAAGTGTTTCCCATATATCTTGTCAGTGGTTCATTAGCCATTTGGACAGGTAAAGCTTTCTGAGTTCGGCCCACAGCTGACCCCACATTCTGCTTCTGTGTTCCACTTAAAAATAATGGACATCCCCTGTCCTGCATCCATCAATCACACACGGAGAATTCCCGGGAAAATAGTTTAGAGGGTTAGGAATTACAGTTACAAGGGCTTTCTGACTGGGGATAGATTAGCCAGGCATTAACAGTGTTTCATTAACCTTGCGTTAAGTGACATCCTCACATGATTAATGGACATTATTAACAAAAGGGAGATTGTATTTCCGAAAATGAACCTTTTGTGAAATGTCTGCTGCATTGTTAATAGGTTTGTTTATTAATCATTCATAGGAGAGGGCCTCCATTTCTGAGGTAGTGATAGGTAGAACTGCCATGAAGGAGACTGACAGCGTCACTTAGTGTGGTACACGCACGCTGCAAGCATTTATGCCTGTGTGTTCATGCATAGATGAATGCATATACTGTATATACATAAAGTATTCAACATTGTCATATAAGTAAATGTCCGTTTTGCTACTCTCTACCGCCAATCGATAGAACACAATGGTGATTCAGCCTATATCCAGTTCATGAAAGCTTTTACATTTGCTGTTCTAAACACCCGGTGCCTGGTAGGTCTTTCCTGAGAAAAATCCTCCGGAGTACAGGAAGTGATGTGTTTTACATTTCCAGTTTGTTTGGAATAAATAGAAGAAGAACTGGGTAGTTAGCATGAGCAGCGATAGCAACCATGACTGAACAGACAAAGAAAAGAGCGCCACCTACAGAAACTCAAATTCCATCAACAGAAAATCCAAGGAAAAAGACGTCACAGTACTGGACACACTGTTTGATTGACAGGTGATCTCAGTGCAGAAACACCACAGCAATGAGCATTTAGCACCAAAGCCAAAATTTAAAAAAAAAATTTTTTGAGGATTTTGAGGATTGCCACTTTAACTTTGTTTCTTTTTCTGTTTGTTTATGTCACAGTGAGCTGTCCATACATGCGGTGTGTCTCCGGCCTGAGAAGGAGAGCGTTCACACCAGAGACGGCCTGTCCATCACCTCTCATCCTGCCGGCTCTTCCGAGGGTTGCTGTCCTGTGTGGTGAGAGGCAGCGGGTGAGGCTGGAGGTGAGGCCGGGGGTGAGGGGTGAGGCGGCGAGGGCAGGAGGCGCTGCTGTCCGGCCCTCCTGTCCTCCTGTCTGGAAACTCTCCAGGCCACACGGGAACTCACGGCGCTGTCGGTGCTGTCGGACGGCCTGACAAAACCGGGCCGCCGTCACATTTTTGGTGTGTATATGGAAGTGTGAATACTAGGTGCGGGTTTGTTTGAGTGTACACCTGTGTGTGTGTGTGTGTGTGTGTGTGTGTGTGTGTGCGAGTGTGTGAGTGTGTGTCCTTGTCTGTCATGAGTGTCAGTGTGTGTAGCATGCTTTTATCTGCATTCCTTCTGGGCCGACATATTGCACTCTCCAGCGGCTTAGGCTCAAAAATAAATAAAGCAGCATAAAATGAAATAAAAATGCGAGTCTAGGCGTCAGGTCTGACAGGATAAGCAGCTCAATCATCAACCTGCCAGCTGTCAAATCCCCATCCCCGCACACACGCTCTCACACACACACACACACAGTGGGTCTAAGTAGCATAATGCATAGGCAGTAGTTTAGAGGTTAGAGAAGCGGGCTTGTGACTGGAAAGTTGCTGGTTCAAATCCTCAGACCAGCTGGAAAAATTTGGGAAAAGTGAATGGGAAGCGCCCAGTGTGAACGGGGGTAGCTGTATGAATGTGAAGCAGTGTGTTGCTGGAAAAGAGCATGGAGCTCTGTCACCTTTCCCTGGATAAATAAAGCTTAAAATAAAAATGTATACATGTGGCAAAGATGTACATCCTACGTGTGTGTGCACATTCGCAGGCACAATCGGTGACTCCTGCATCAGACGCTGGACTCCTTCCTCCTGTCTGCTTCCTCCTCCTCCTCCTCCTCCTCCTCCTCTTCCTCTCTCTGTCCCACAGCCTGCTGCTGGGTGGGGGATGAGTGACGCTGTCATAACGTCTGGCAGTCAAACAGACCTGCTCCTGATGGGTGGCGGCAAACGCAATGTGACACAGCCAGCAGTATCTGGTTTCTCCTGCACCGACTACATTTCATATGGCTCAGAGGGGCTTAGAGCGGCCACGGGGAGGGTGTGTGTGTGTGTGTGTGTGTGTGTGTGTATGTGGGTGTGGGTGGCTGTAGGAGGTAATCGAGCAGATGTCAGGAGAGAGTCTGAGAGGGGATGTGTACACTGAGGGACGACTGAAACCTGTCACATTGATTTTCAGTGGTCTCGTAGCATGTGTGTGTGTGTGTGTGTGTGTAGAGTATAGGGGCATGTCCATGTTCAAAGCAGGGATGTTAAGTGTTTGTACTGTAGGAGCACATTGCTGCCTTCACCTACAGTCTCATAACTTCTCTTTTGTATAGAGCGCAATACAGGGAGGTAATAATAATATATAACCATGAATAAACATGAAAATGTAGCCATTTGATAGTTTTAGTGATACATTTTTTAAAACATCTATATCGCCATAAAGAAAAAAATCCCCCAACCTTGTAAAGTGTGTGAATATAAACCCTAATATTAGTAATCCATGAATCACAGTCCATTCTAGGAGAGCAAATTCCAATTTTTTTTATTTTTTTTTGACAGCGATAATCTAATGATTCCCAAATCCCAAGTCCGTACCCAATTAACCCACCAAAAAAAAAAGGACATTCCAATCATTCCTATCTAGCAAAAACAATTGGTTCAGTATAGATATGAAACAGCTTCTGCAGCACAGGCGCGAGGAAAGAACGATTAAATGAAATTAGGAACACCTATTAAAAGGCCTTTAATAGGGAAGAGTGTGTTTACAATTATGAAACAATTATTTTGCTTTGGAAATTATACAAAGACAATTTTTGAGGGATTAATGAGGCTGTCTCATGACAAAATTGTTTAAGAAATAATCTATGCAGTGATCAGTTTGGTTCTCCCCTCATTTTTTTGTCTTAAAATATTAACTCGTACATTTAACCTGTTTATTCAGCACATATACTTTGTGTGTGAGGTGTAAAACCTGCACATAAAACACCAGAAAAAAAACATTATTTTTATCCTTATCCTCGGATTGAATTGTAACTCTACATGTTCCACAGACAAAATGAACCAGGGGCTCTCAGATAAAATGTCACCGCGATATATCCTCAGGCTCATTTTAGTGTAAAAGCAGCCACAGTACGGCTTGTTGAGCAACATGGGCAGAAGCATGACATCCGTTCACCTACCTAGCTCTTCTTCTCCCTCCTCCTCCTCCTCCTCCTCCTCCTCTATGAACCCTGGAAGCAGAAGATTCCCAGCAGAGGAAACACAGACGCTCTCCAGGTTCTGGGTTAAATACAGACACCACAGACGCCACAACGCTCCCCCTATCATCACCCTCCTCCTGCCATACATAGTGTGCCATCTTTTGGCCATTCACAGAACTACCTCCTCCTATATTGCCTTTCTCTTTTTTTTTTTCTTCTTCTCTTTTTTGCAGGAGAGGATCATAAAATCAGTGAAATAAAGTGAAATGGTTGTCTAGGGATGGATATGTCCCTCGCAACGTGAAGTGGAACTTGAGGAAATCGACGGATCTCCTGCAGCTTTGCAGAAGACTATTGCTGCAGGGCTCTTTTTCAAACCCTTACAATTTATGCAGGCTCTCCAGCCGTAAAAACACACGATTCCGCTTTCTGATGTCTCACATATTAGTTCCTGATGAGAGGATTGGATGAATGAATGTGCCAAGAGCTGAAAGTAATTATGGCGGTTAAAAACAATTAAACATAAATATAACAACTGTGTATAAATTCAATAGGATTTGTGGGCATATACTGACTGCGTGTGTGTGCACGTGCACGTGTGAGTGTGTGTGTGTGTGTGTGTGTGTGTGTGTGTGGGTGAAAGAGAGAGAGGGAGGCATGCATGCATACACTTCTACACAGCAAAATACAGAGAGATAGAGATATTCACCTTCGAAGGGTCACTCTCCTCTTCCTGGCTCATTAAAAACAGCCCCATTAGCAGTGTTCCTTCAGAGCCTGACTGCCGACAGATATGTGAGTGTGTGTGTGTGTATGCGCGTGCATGTGTGTGCGGTGTGTGTTTGTGTGTGTGTGTACATTGGATGGTAAAGACGTGCAGCATTTCGGAGGCCTCTGGGCTGCTGAAGAATACATTAAACAGCAAAGAGCCCCTCTCCTCTTCTTGACTGACTCCTGCTGGGACTACTTAGCATTTCTGGGGTGAAACTTCTCCAGCAAGGTTGTCAAACACTATATACAAATTACAACGGAGCTAAATTGCTCCTGTATATAGTTATTTAACTTTTTGTAGTGGCGCGTGTGTACGTGTTGGTGTGTGTGCGTGTTTGTCTTGGCCTGATGAAGGCTGAATTCCCTCGACACACTGTGGGCAATGTCGCTGTACGGGAGCACAGAGAGGTTTGTAAAACTGTGAAAGAGATGTTCAAAGTTACAAATCCCCGAAGAGTCCAAAACAGCGCCGCAATCGTTAGCTCATGAAAATTCTGGCATTTTTAATGTGTTTTTAGGTTGCAGACGATGAGAGAAAGTAAAAACTTGCCTTGTATTTTCACTCCCTGTAGCAGCTCATCATGATCCTGAGACAATTAAATAGAAAATAAATTGAATTGAATGGTAATCACAAAACCCAGATGAAGTTTTGTCCTTGTGGGCCCATAAAGTAATGATTGAGGTTAGAGTGGCGAGGGCTGGTCTCAGATCAGCGCTGCAAGTCGGGAAATATCTGTAACTTCTCTGTCTCTTCTCTGTTCTCCACCATTAGATCTGTCCTGGTGGTGTAATGAGAGGCGCTCAGGTCCGTGTCAGGGATGCTTTTACTGGGAGATACAGACACAGAGAGAGGGGGGGGGGGGGGGGATGCGCGTGCATGCGTGTGTGTGTACTTGTTTTGCTATCCTTGTGAGAACCCCTTGTGTTTTAGACCTTACAGGGAGAACATTTTTACGAAGTGAGGTCATTTTGCTGGTCCTTACTCTTTCAAGAGCTAGTTAAGGATTGAGACTTGGGTTTAGAGTTAACATTAGTATTAGAATTAGGCTTAGTTTAGCGTAAAGGTTAAAGGGGCTCTATTGTACAAATTCAAAATTTCCTCTATTTATATACATATATAATATATATGTGATCAAAGATGATTAATGAAGACAGTGTGTTTTATTTTGTTTCAGTGCTTAAAATTTTAAGTTATTGCATTTTCAAAAATCTATAATTTTTTTTACAGGTAAATTCAGACTAACTCCAGTAAACACAGCACAGCTGGACTTGGGTTTGATTGGCTCCGCTCACTGAAGAATTATTGAAATCCAGCCAATCATTCATTCTTATTCTGAGCCATAGTATATTTGAAAACAAATCATGAAAACTGAAGAATATGGGATCTTTAAGTTTCTTAGTTCTCAGTTTAGAGTTAGGAGTTGGGTTTAGGGTTAAGATTAGAATTAGGGTTAGGTTGAGGGTGAGGGTTGAAACATGTAGTGGTGAGGGTTAAGGTTAGGGGTTAGGGAATGAATGTAGTCAGTGGAGGTCCTCACAAGGACAGTGTAATACAAACGTGTGTGTGTGTGTTTGGGTGTGTGCACGGGCGCGTGCACGTGTCTTCTAAGAGTGATAACAAATCGCCCTCCCGCTCACCACCACCAGTCATCCATTAAATCTGAACCAGGACTCAAATACTCAACCCATCAGAGGTGCCGATAACGAGGAGCCCCATAGAAAATTACAGGGGAATTTAAGTCTGCTGGCTAATGGCATTGGCACCGACACTTTGCCAATACACATTTAGCGGTGTGGTGGTGCGGCTGGCCCGGGGTGCCGGCGGAGACTGACACATCTCTCTTGAGTCTGTCCAGGCGGGAGATTGGCCTGTCTGTCAGCAGCCAGGCCCCTGCCATTACCCATGATCACCCCCAGCTCTTCCTACCCTTTTAACCCCCCTCCACCCCACCCCCAACCCCCTCCTCATGTGTCCCACCACCACCCAACCCCACTCCATACACCAAAATACCCCCAATTTGCCCATAACGTTCCTCCATGTTCTCCTCTTTTACTGCCACCTCTGCCCCCCCCCCATGCCCCCACCCCCACCCCTCTGGCCTTGTATCACTCCAGTGTTGTAGTGGTAAATAGAAAAGTGTTTAAACCGTGACCTCCAGTCGGTGAGCCTCATAAGGAAAAACAACCACCAACATCAACAAAAATCAATTATACTTGCAGAAAAGTATTAATTTATGCTTTTTTCCCACTTAAAAGATCCTTTCTTCATATAACTTAAATACCCCTTACTATGGTGTATACTGTGAATTTATGTCTGTTTAACATTATTTTCTACTGTGCCATACTATCTTATTGAGAAAATGTTGTGTTTGTTTGGGTTGATGTTGAACACCTCCGTCAAATGCTTCCTGGGATACGTTGACCTCCCCATAGAAACACATGGGAAAAGCCCACTGCCCTTGAACAAGGTTGGGGACCGTCATTAATTGCCAGAGAGGGAAGGGGGTGGGGGGGTGGGGGGTGGGGGGGGTTGGGGTGCTAGACGCTGCCTTCTGATAGGAACACAATGCTCATTTTCCATGCAGTAATCTCTTCCATGTACAGATCTGAGAATGACTGAAATAATAAAATGCCAGCATTTCTCCAGGCCCGGTTATCCTCTGTGATTTGGCTTTGCTGGAGGAAGAATGTAGTACAGTGAGATTCAAGCCGCTGAAGGAGAGGAGATGAAGGGTATCGGACAGCGTTTGTTTCAACAAGAGGGGCCGAGGGAGATAGAACAGGCGTTGAGCCAGAAAAGAGATGACCCCCCCCCTCCTCTTAATCTGCTGCGATGCTGATGTCAATTGGTAAAGAGTGTGTGACCGATAGAATAGATTCCCAACTTAAAGGCTTTATACCATCCCCTATCTCTGTCTCTTTCTCCCCCCCTTCTCTAATTCTTCTCCTCTATTCCTTCCTTGTTGTCTTCTTCAAAAGGAGCAGGGGTGGCAGTGAGAAAAAAGTAAAGTGTAAAAAAAGGCGACTGAAAGATTTCTGCCAAAAGTGTAACGTGAAATTTAAGCTGTAAGAAGAAGCCACCAGCATTAGCTGGTTAAGTATCAGCAGCAGAGAGGGGTAATGAATGTAGAAGGGGAGACATATGAAATGTCATTAATGTTAATTCTAATCACTTTTTGGCTATTAAGCACAAATTAGTGAAGGCGATGTTAAATGTCATGGTCTGTCCTGGGATTCATATAAGAGAGGGTGGGGGCCAGAGAATAGGTTCTCATTTACATACTTAAGATCCAACTTAATTCTCATAAGGGGTGATGGAAAATGAAGCCGAGCCGTAAACCGATGACGATGACACGCAGCTCGAAAAAACACAAACGTTCTCTGGCGGCTGATTCTTCATTGTTCGTGCTCAAGGTTATTTTCTTGAGCTTGTCGTTGAACGTCATTCCCTTGAATAATTCCGCTCAGGCTTTTCCTCCCTCTGGCTTTAAGGTTTGCGCTATTTAAGACCAATCATGTCAATGTGGAAAAGAATTAATCCTGCTTAAAAATATATTACATGACTAGAATGTATGTTAACATTTCCCTGATTCTGTCTCTGGATATAGACTTTGGTTTGGTATAGCAGGAGATAGTTGAAGTAAATAATCATGTGGGTTATATTTCAAGAGGAGTTCATTGTCAAGTTCGCTTAAATCGCAGGCGTTTGTTTTCATGTAGGTATTCTGCATCTGTCAAACACGCAAACCTTGAACAATCAAGGCGGCGAACAATGCAGCATTTTAAAACAAAGTCGAGCTATAGACCCACAAAACCATGTCATGTAATTCATTGTGATAGTCAGATTAACCTCAGTGTACCGCAGAGGCCTCTGCATTCTTGTCCACATTGTTCTAATGGCAACCCACGGTCTTTGGGAATATCCTGTTTTTCCTCCTCTCTCTTTCTTTCCTCTGTGGCTGCAGTTGACTGTGGGAGAGTAAATAACATTTGATATGCATAAACAGCCCCTTCCTATTCATTACTGTCAGAGCGTTGGAGTGCAGGAGGCGGAGGTCAGCATGTGAAGGTCCTCCTCAGGCAGGAGAAACGCCTGTGGTAGCTGTCACTCCTCTACTCCCCCCCCCTCTCCTCCTTCACCACCACCACCTCCTCTTCCCTCCTCCGCCTCCTCCTCCTCCTCTTCCTCTCCTCCATCCCGCATACCCCCCCTCTCTCCCCCCTCCTCCCCTATTAGCACAGGCTCCGGGTCATAACCTTTCCGTGGCATTTTGCGATTCCACAACCCTTTGATTAGTGCAATATTTACATATTTCACAGTGGAGAGGGCGTTCTTGTGTCGCAGACACTTGAAGTGTTGTAAATGCGTTTGGCCTTTTGCCTGGGAAATGCGGAGGAGTAGGACTCTGGTGGTAGCGGTAGTCAAGGCTGCCGCGCTGATATACGCCGTAGTGTGTTTTAAGTATATTTACCCCCCCCACCACCACTCCCACCCCACCACCGCCCACCACCACCCACACAGCCGCAACCATCGCACATATACAAGTGCCATTTGGTCTGTGATGTGGCCCTTGTCCTCCTGAGGAAGGCCGTTTAGCAGCCATTAGAGGGGGATAGTGCTCCCTGGTGGCAGATACAGATCATGCCCTCTGACTTAGATGGTAACACAGCAGAGCTATGGAGGGTTAGATACAAAGAGGAAGGGAGGCAGCCAGTCTGGAGGGACGACTACAGTTCACTCTCACATGCAGCAACAACACGAGAGACACCGGGGATACATGGATGTAATGTGAGGTTCAGAGACACAGTGCGCTCAGCATGCACAGCACTGAATGGTGTGTTGTCACAAGGGTTAGACCAATATACTGTATCTGTTTACCAATATAAAACCTGCAATGAAACCTGCCTCACTCTGCCTGAAGGAGCTGCTAACCCACCTAAAATAAATTCATTAGTGTGAGTTTCAATGGAGAGTTTTAGTATCCCATGATGTGTCCCATGAAAATGCTGTTTTGTCAAGCTCTGACAAAGACACAATGTCATAACGCATCAGTTTTAAACAATAAAGTGAGCATTATGTATTAAAAAGGAAGATTGTGGAGGCAGTCCATTCTTGAGAGTTGCTGTCTTCCTCACTAATTGGGATTCTTCATGCTGTTTTACGAGAAGAATAAAATTCTGGGGGAAACACTGAATCAAAGTTGATGAAAATGGTCACAGCATCAGCAGTTTCAATCCAGAAATATCAGCCTTGGCCTTCAAAAACCCACATCAATTGAACCCTAGTTGTAACACCCATGTTTAAGCTATAAACATGCATTTGAAAAGGTAAAAAGTCTCTATCCATGCATCTCTGTGCAATGAGAAAAAGTTACACACAGATACACCTTTGCTTATACCTCTGCAACAGCAAAAGATTCGCAAAGTGAACAACAACAGCTTCCTTACACCGCACACGACAAAGGCGTGAAATAAAAAAAGCGCATTATGCTGTGTTCTCCAACAGACCTATCCATCAAAACGGAGTCAGCCCGACGTTTGGCGTATTTTCCCCCTCGCTCAGTCAGTCAGTCACTCAGTCAGTCAGTTTCTCTCTGCTGTGTGACAGAAAGAAGAGATGTCAGCGAACAGGTTTTTCAGGGAGCTCAGGGCCGTCACGTCTGCCTTCCCGGTGACTGATGAGGTTGGGAAGAGTGACGGGCAGCTGCAGTCTTTTCTCAGCCCGCGGGCCTGCCTGGCATTAACGTTACGTGCCATGTTCTCAGAGGGAACCCGTCACTCAGCCGTCACTCAAACAGACAGACAGATGGCGCGCATACACACCGAACATGAAAGAGACTGGCAAAGTAGCGAAGAATCCCTAGGTGGTCCCTCTGTAGTTGAAGGGCGAGGGTTTCTCATCACCGTCGCTCGGCAGCTCGGCTTCAACCGTGCGGCCACACGTGGACATCAAGGCGCTGACGGGCCCGGCCCGGCATCAAAGTCCTATCCATCAAACGTGTCACATGCTATGAAAGGGTACAGCTTGCAGTATGGCTCAGGTCTGATCTGTTTTCGCCTCATCTCCATGAATGATGATCATCTGCGCTTTCTTCCGCAGGCAGTGTCGATATGGTGTGACGTTCGATCAGACCCTGAAGGCCTCAGAAAGCGGTCAACCCGGTGCTAGAAACAGCAGACTGTAGTCAAGAAGGAGGCAGAGAGACAGACAGCAGCTCCATGGGAGTTTTTCAATCAAGTACATGTGTGAGTTTCCAGAGTGAAAGATAATCTACAGTGAATCTGCCTGGAATATACAGTGATTCTGACTAGTGCCGGCTACAAAAGAGTCGTGTTCGACCATTATGGGTTTTTGAAGGCCGACACTGATGTTTTTGGATTGAAGGCACAGAATTGACCAGTTTCATGCCACAAAATGACAAGTATTCAGTACCTCTCAGGGTGGAAAAGCATCATCACCATCATGGGACACTAAAACTCTCCATTGAAACTCAGACTGATGTAACTATTTTAGGGTTAGCAGCTCTTTAAGGCAGGGTGACCCACCACACCTATTCAATGGTAAAGGGAACTCGAAATGTATGTAGGTAGACTGATTTGTCATGTGGACGACACTGAGTGGCTGATGTGATATTTAATAAAAGGACGATATTGGTCTAACTTTAACTAAGAGGGTCATAGATGACAGAGGTAAACAGCTGTAAGCCTGTACAGCCTGTTATTCACTAAATCAGGATGCAGACATGTAAAGGAGCAGGTGATTGACTCATGTCTGTCTTTTCTGACACAAGAGGATAGTAAAATGTTGGTGTTCTCTGGTTAAGATAATTTATGACACAGCACAGCTTGTGTGTACAGTGCTGACAGTAATACTGTAAGAAAAGCAGATGACCTAGTGACCGAGACCAGACTAAGGCCTGTGAGACACAGAAGTGTATAACACATGCTCAATTTTTAATCCCATCAATATTCAGAGACAGTGAGCTGCAAAGTTCTTCAGAAGGTTCACACCGCCAGTGTGAGGAGAGGGAAAAAAAAAAATCTGTGAACTGCAAATCTGTGAAGCTTTTTCATCTAAACTTGGAACTGTTCAGTCACAGTGGCTGGGTAAATTCAAAACAAACAAGCAAAACCAGATGAAACAGAGCCAACAGGTGCCATTTTGTGTGTCTTTATTGTGGACATGACATTACATCTTTTTGAAATGATGTACAAAAGTGTAACAGAACTGAGAATGGCTCAGACGAGGTAGAGCTTTCACATCAGCTTGCTGGCTTGAAAACTACACAGTATAAAAACAACCGAACAAAACAACCCAGAAAAATCAAAATTAAACAAACACTCCTGTCTGCCTCTGTCCTCTGTTATCGTTTTGAAGTGATAATAAATACAGATATCAACCAAATACATTTTGAATAATAATGTCTTCTAAGGTAAATTAATCATGAAGTTCATAACAAATAAAAAAGCAAAACGGACACAAATAATACAACTTAAGAGGCATGATAAAAAACCCAACCAAAGAGAAAAGAACAACACCTGCCAGCCCCTCTGGGAGGGCAGCCATGACTAGCTACTGAATAAATCCTACGGTTTAGCAAAGAGAAAGACTAAAAACACACTCTTACATCTGTATGAAAAAATAAGCACTGCTGCACCTAGCATTATCAAACTTTCCATGAGGAAACGTAGCTAAAAAGCTGTGCCATACAGCCGTCACAGAACAAATCATATTCAATCATCATGAAAATCTATGGAATCATCATAATAAAAAGCCTCTAAACCAGAAATGACATTGAAGTGAATTAGCTGGCACCATTAAAAAGACATTCACACAGAAACCTTAGCTAGAATTGGACAAATGAGAACGGTTAAAGCAGTAACCTAGTCTAAGTGCACTAGTAATGCCATTTGGTTTCTAACGCTGTATATAAAGGGTTTGGTAAGAGTGGAATACAGATATACAGTTTATATTACACACACTCGCTCCTGCTCGATGTCTTCATAGTTTTTTCTAAGTCACACTTCGGAGTACAAATTCATAATTGAGGAGTTAATCTTAAAGGGAATTCTGTACAACATTGGTATTAGTACTACACTAACTCGGTAGGCTAGAGTATCCATTTCAAGTATTTTCACTACCCACACCTTCAATATACACATTTGTGTAATAGGTATAATTCAAGCACACAATATTGTATGCATAACCAAACAACCCCCTGGTTTAGCAACCGTTTCATCATGTGTTCATGTAAAAACTACTGAGGTCTCAAAATAGAGGGGAAGTACAGTACTCTGTATGCTCCTTTATCTTTAACTGGTTTCATAACTTTGAATTTTGAATCAATGCGTACAAAAATCATCTCTCTAAATCGACAGTTCTGCTCTTGCAGCAAAGGCAATAAGTTTGCACAGACTGCAGCCTTGCTTGTAGTCTCTTCTTCTTTTCCCTCCAACACGTCCAGGCATAGACGGGCATGGCTTTTTCAATCTAGGAGGCGGTTGAGGAGAGAAAACCAAGAACAGGACACACACAAAAAAAAAAAAAAATCTCTTTTCCTAGCAGACGAGAACAGTCCTCGCTTCATACCTGCTGGAGCCAAAAAATCCAAACAAGCTTCATTGCAAAGGAGGTAGGCTAGTATACAAAGCGTCTAGAGGGAGGCTGGATTATACATAGAGGTTACTCAAACTCTTATACAGTATGCAGAGGTTTTAGCAGAACGCACGCACACACACACACACACACACACACACACACACGCACACACACACAAACATACACTCACACACACACCTCTGTGAAGGCTGTGATGGCTCTGCAATTCAATAGGCTTCAAAACAACATCTCTATCTTCTGTTTATCTATCTTCTGTTTTATCCCTGAAATCTCTGGAAGCCTGACCTCTGGACCACTGGGTGCTCTCTCTCGCCTCCTCGCTCTATCCTCCCAGGATTCATCGCTACACATCAAAGGACTACACCACCTTTTTGGGAATTTGGCCCATTGGTCACCTTATTCAATACGGGATGAGAGGACTGGCACCAAAATCATCTGTGTGTCCGGTAGATAGCTCCTCACACTAACGCTCAAGCATAGGCATAGGTGATAAGCATTATCCAAAGTATGAAGATAAACCTTTTGGTAATCCAAAATTGGTGTTGTTTTTTATTCTATGGCCTATAGATTCATAACTTCTGAAAAAAAAATCTAATTTTCATCATTAGTGAAGTCCATTAGGCATCCATTCAGCAGTGCAAAAAACTTTAGCTCATCGGTCTTGCAGGAAGAGAGATCATGTGCCATTGAAAGTGCATTCTTTTTTGTCTATTTGACCAATCCCATAAACAAGCCAGGTTTAGACGTGTCATTAAAATGAACTAACCATCCAGCCTTAGAGCTGCAACAACTTCTCATTTTCTCATTTGCCACTTTTTCACTTTTAGGATACGTCTAGTTTCCTACGATTACTCAACATACTGTATGCTAAAGTGTTAGCATGCGCACCAGACAGAGCTACAGAGATGATTTTGGTGCCAATCTTCTCGTCATATATTGGGTGACCAATGGGCCAAACTCCCAGAAAGTCAGAGTAGTCCTTTAAGTCAGCAAAGAGAAAATAAGATGCCTCTTTGCTGGCTAAGACTAGCTAAATATACCGTATACTCCTTGTCAAGTTCACAAGTTCGAGCTAATCTGTGCAGCCAACAGCCAAACCGGCGCGTTCCTGCTGTTCCCGCCCTCTTGGAGTCGGTCTAATTCAAAGTCAGAGGTGTCGGCGGAGGAAACGCTCCCTCACATCAGGGAGTTATGGAGGAAAACTGCCTCCACTCATTCCCTTCCTCTTAAATGGACAATAATTGAATGACCATAAAAACGGCACGCTCATTTATATCGGCTATTAAAAACGCACACTCTTTTTAATGAGCACTAAAGCAGACACCCCCATTAGCTCTCTCTCTCTCTCTTCAACTTTAACTCTACCTCTCTCTGCCCCTCTCCCCCTAATGGTCAGCTAAACAGCCTCAGACTACAGAGAGTGGTCACTCCACTTCAGCTCCTAACATTACACTTTGGAGTGGAAAGAAGTGAGTTTCAAACACACACACACACACGCGCGCGCGCACGCACTCACACACACACACAACTTCATCCTCAGCTCATTGACTTAGAAGTGAGAGTCCAGAAGAAGTGAACTTGCGATGTGTCAGTTGAGTGTCGATGAATTGCAAAGCATCTTTTTTTCTTCTCTCTCATCCCGGTGCTGTGAGTTAGAGGATTGGTGTCCTGAGGAATGCACAAACTCTTATATAATAAAGCAAAAAAAAAAAAGAAGAAAAACACAGGATCAAAAGGGAAGGGTGGGGGGCAACTACAGGGGCCCTGCCATGCCACAGTCCTTGATTAAAACACTAGCAGTTGCACCGAGTTCAGGTTTTTTTCCACTTTTTTTAAAAAACGTAAATTTCCATTTAAAGCTGCACTAGGCAACTTCGTACGTTGGCGGCTCCAAATGGCAACGAGAGGTAACTGTTTGAATTTTGAGGACTTCAATACCAAGAAATCACCCAAGGTGATAAACTGCACAAAACACGCTCATGTTTACCAACCCAGCCGATCTGTGATGCTTTATACCGAAGCATAGCAAAGGGACAAGAGAGGCAAAAGATCTAACGTTGGTGAGTCCGGCTTTCTCTGCTGACTTGTTGCTGTTTAGGAGACAGTTTGTATTTCGCTCTTAAGTTTGGGCGGAGAAGATTTCCCGCCTGTGACTGAATTGACAACAGAATTTCATTTGGTCAAATAGGGCGAATCTACAGCATCTCAATAAGGGGGCATGAGACGCTCTTCTCTCTTGCAGCCCCACTTTGTCATTTAGGCTGATAAGACTGGTGGATTTCTACATAAAACTCTTGCCTAGTGCAGCTTTAACTATTTTTCTTTTAAACAAACATCCAAAAAATACCAGAACCCTCATTGTAGAAAAACGCTCTTAAAGTTTGCTGATCATTAAAGGGTGGTGGGTGAAGCGTTCACAGGCTTGTCGCCCAAAGACTTGACCATAAGTCTTGGGTGCCGCTATCAATCCTCTGATTTTTTAGGGATGGTGATGGTGTTTTTGGGCGGTGTGATCCCTGACTATACTGGTCCAAGATCCAGGTCTGTCAGAGGGTCTACTGGTGTTGTTGTTGTTGTTGTTGGGTTGGTGGGTGTGTGGCGGCCAGCACTCCTCGCTCCTCCTGGCCCAGTAACGGGATTCTGGTCTCTGGGTACTGGCCGTTGTCGAAAGGCATATGGTGGACGCTCTGGACGTGGGTCTTTAGGTTCCCTTTCTGAGAGGCTCGGTATGGGCAGAGCTGGCAGCAGAATGGCCTCTCCCCTGAGGAGCACACACACACACATAAAGTTGAAGGGTCAGAGGTGATGTCACACACAGGGTTTATCAGGTGCAGAGAGGACAGGACTCTCCTCTGGGAATTTTGAGTATACATGGGATTTAACAAGACACAGTGATGTAAACCACAACCGAGACTCGCTGCGGCGGAGACAAAAAAACGGGTGGAGAAACGAGCGAACACAGACAAACACAAACCGAGACACATGACGGCATTCAGCTAGGACTGGGGAAAACATTATGCAGGTCAAGAGCAGCATTCACATTTAATTTCTTACACCTAATTTCATTTAAAAAGTTAACTTTCCTTCTCTATCCTGACCCAGATGGAGTAACTCTCATTTCCTTCCCTTCTCTTTCCTGCCATCTGGAGAAGAGGGCCACACATCCCTGTCTGAACAGTCCTACTTTTCCCCCATCTATTTCTCTCAATCAGCCGGGCCACCCGATGCCACACACACACACATGCAGACACGCACACACGCGCGCACACACACACACTCCACATACACCCTATACACTCTACTCTCTCTTCTAATTAGACTGACCTACAATGGCACAGACACCTCGGAAAAAAATAAGCAACACACACCTGAACAAAACAAATGAGATTGCCATTTAATTGCACCTAATTATCATTTTGATAAATGGAAGAATATCAAAGCGGGAAAACAAATGACTCCCCCTACCCCCCCGCACCCTTCTCCCTAAAGAAGAAACAGGGAAATATGGCTGTTATCATACATCATCAGAAACACAACAGAGAGAGAGAGGGGGTTGTGAGAAAGAGAGAGAGAGAAATAAAAACAAAAAAAAAAAGGCGTAATTAATCACGCAAAAATCTAAAAAAGCAGCTGGAAAGACGGCGAGGGTGAGACGTGAGAGGAAAGCGAGAACCTCCACGACATCGTCCTGCGAGGAAACATCGCTGACGGGACCGGTGCACTACATTACACTAAAGGTTATCGTCACCGTAAAGCAGCGCCAACACTACATCTAATTGGACCCCTCCGCCGCGCCTGCTCCCATCATTCATAGCGTGCGGTAAATCTGAGTCCGCGTGTGTGTGTGTGGGTGCGTGGGTGTGTGTGATGTGTGTGATTAATTAAGATGGAGGTGCGCCGTGTAGACCCCGGCTCTCTCCGAATGTCAAAGCAGAACAGATTTACCCCTCCGTTCTCTCTATCTCTACCTCAATCCCTCTCTCCATCGCTTTTTTGTCTCTCTGAAAACTCCGAAACGACGTCGGAGGGAAGCAGTTCTGTGAGTTTGGTAAATGTTTGTGTTGAGAGAACAAAGACCCCTTTTACACCTGGTGTTAAAGTCAAGATCCTTGTTTTTTTTTGTTTATGTTCTTTTTATTTTGTCTCCATCTTCGGTGCTCAGCGCTCAGCGCTGTGGTGTCTCTGCTCTGCACTTCCCACAGATCACCTGTCAATCAAACAGTGTGTCCAGAACTGTGACGTCTTTTTCTTTGGATTTTCTGTTGGTGAAGTTTGAGTTTCTATAGGTGGCGCTCTTTTCTTTGTCTGTTCAGCCATGGTGGCTATCACTGCTCATGCTAACTACCCACTTCTTCTTCTATTTATTCCAAACAACCTGAAAACGTAAAGCGCATCACTTCCTGTGCGGCAGAGGATTTTTCCCAGGAAAGAGCTGACACTGTGTGTTTAGAACAGCAAATGTAAAAGCTTTGATGAACTGGCTCGGTTGAATCACTATTCTGTTACATCAATCAGTGAAAGAGAGTAGCAAAACGTATATTTATTCATTTGAAAATGTTGCGGATTATTACTTTAAGATGCAGCCTGGGTGATAGGATTGTATTCAGATAGAGCAAAAACACCTAAAATCACACCCAGGATGCACTGAGCTCGCCAATCACCCTAAAATACCTTTGGACATGGTCAGAGACTCATTTGGCCACATTAACAACAAAGTGTAAGCGCAATGTGCAGCAAGCAGGCAGCTCAGACAAAAATATACATGACAAAAATGGATGGTCAGGATAGTGGTGGATAGGAAACAAGCGACACAAGGTGTTTACTGTCAGTTTTAAAGGACGTACATATTACGTCCTTTAAAGTGATGTGTATAGCAAGCATTTTGGCAAGTAAAAGAGAAATCCGATTTCAATATTGTTGCTGTCAGGTGAAAACCTTGTGTCTGCAAAATGTAAAAAAACAAAAAAAAACAGACTTGTTTTTAGCTTGACCAACATGCCTCATAAGCCCAAGACCCGTAGAATTTTCTCAGTGCCTAGAAAACCATATAATCCTTCAGGTGAAATTGGAGTTGTGAGGTTTTCACATGACAACAGCGATATGTATACTGGATACGCCTTTTAATGTCAGGTGTCATCCAGCTAAACAATCCGCATATGAGAATGCCAGGTGTTAATGCCAGGTGTACAGTGGGGGGCCAGTGAATCTCCAGCAGCACCGATAAACTTTGTGGAAAAAATAAGCAAAGCGAAAACAACAATCATGGCGGGAGCGGGGAGTGACGGAGACACACGCATGCACAGGCGGGACACACACAACCAAACATGCAGAAGCGATGAGGAAGCTCAGTGATTAGCCACCGTGGCACATACTTGTTTGGGAGCTTCAGAAGCGGTGGTGTGAGCGTCAGTACCTCTGTGGAGTCCGTTAAAATCAAACCCAACTGTGGGGAAGAAGGAGGAAGGGGGGGGGGGGGGGGAGGAAGAGGAGGAAGGGGAGGAGGGGGAGGAGGAGGAGGAGGAGGAGGAGGGGATTCGGTTAAAAGCTCTACCAGATCTCTGCATTCACCACACAAGCATCTTTTTTTTTTTTTTTTTTTTACACCACCACCAGCACACAGTAGCATTTGCCACCAGCACCCTTGCTAATAGAGGGGAGCTGGCGGTGATGATGATGGTGGTGATGATGATGATGATGATGATGATGATGATGATGATGGAACCTGGTGGAGGCAAGCCAGTGATTTAATATGACGCATGTTAATAGAGGCCTCGGGGTGGCTGGCCTTTTCTGTGTGTGCACGTCCATGCTGACGACAACCGCCGGTGACAACATTAATTACAGCCTCGGCGAGTGTTTACAGAGCCTATGCATGGGCGTGTGTGTGTATGCGGTGTCTGTGTGTGTGTGTGTGTGTGTGTGTGTGTGTGTGTGTGTTTACAATAGGGCTGGGGGTGGGGGGAGCTGAGCACTGCATCACTTACCATTTGGCCTCTGTCACTTAGAATCACTGGCTGTGCCACATATCATTCACACTCTCTATAAAGAAGCTACTTATCTCACTGTCTACTGTGATCACTGCTGGCTGGGCTGATGGACATGACAGGACAGGAGAGGAGAGGAGGAGGAGAGGAGAGGAGAGGAGAGGAGAGGAGAGGAGAGGAGAGGAGAGGAGAGGAGAAAGGGGAAGAGGGCACAAGAAAAAAGGAGAGGAGGGGAAAGGAGACAAGAAAGGGGAGAGGAGGAGAGGAGAAAAACTGAGAGGAAAATAATAGAGCGAGGAGGAGGGGAGAGGACAGGAGAAAAGAAAGGAGGAGAGGAAAGGAAAAGGGGGGACAGGAAAAAGTGGAGGGCATGGGAGAGGAGACAGAATGGGAGGAAAAGAGAGTAGAGGAGGAAAAAAGAGGAGGAGAAGATAAAGGGGATGAGGAGAGGAGATAAAAGGACAGGAGAGGAGAAAAAGGAAGGATGAGAGAAGAGAAGAGAAGAGAAGAAAAGAGAAGAGAAGAGAAGAGAAGAGAGGAGGGGGAGGATGAGAAGAGAGAAGAGGGGAGGAAAGAAGGAGGGCAGGAGCCAAAAAGAGAGGAGAAAGATGAGAGGAGCGGAGAGAGGAGAGGAAAGGGAATGAGGAGGGGAGAGGAGACAGGAGGAGGAGAAAAGAAGAGAGGAAAAAGGAGAAGGGGAAAAAGAGAGGAGAAGGGAGGATGTCTAAATCAAGCTGTTTAGTGAATGGCATCAGGACGCATGCAAATGGATTCATAAGGCTGGCGTGGACAAATGCTGTTCTGCTTCATTAGAATGCGCAATTCCATCTCTCTAATTGACATGTGATTAATAATGTATACAATTTGTCACAGGTCAGTATCCTGAGCAAATCATGTTTCAGTTTAAAAAATAGAGACAGCTGCCCGGCCCAGGGCGGGGAAGGACTCACAGACTGGCTGTCACACTCAGCTGAACAAAAAGATCTGTTTTGATTTATTTTGGAAAACGCAGGAAAGTAGCAGACGTATGGAGAGTCAGACGATGAAATATTGTTGGGGAATGTGAATCCACCGTGCATATATTCCTATATCTCATGTGAGCGCTTGTGGGTGAATAAATAGGCGTGAGGGCGATAATGTGTGCGCACAGGTGGCCCGTGAGTAAATGAATGTTAAAGGGGTGAACAAAATAACGGAAACACCTGACAATATATGAATATTAAGTAGCTAATAAGGGTTCAGACTAGCTTCAGTCTTCCTTGAAAGGCTGTCATACTGCGTCTTGGACTGTGTGTAGTGGGATACTGAATTTTTCTTCGAGAAGGAACATTTCCTGTCAGTGAACTTTGATTTGTTCCTCTTTGCTGATGCAGTTTGTCCGGTTTCTCATATATTGTCATGATTTCTGAGATTTTTCCCCTTCCCACATTAAATCACTCTGCAGTTTTTTGTGACTGGTGCACTTGCAAATTGGTCACCAACTATTTGGCCTCTTTGAAACTTTGTAAGTTGTCTCATGTGACTTTGAAAACTGTGAAAACACTGATTGTCAGACTTCTTAAAGTTGAGACTGCTAATTAGCATTGGAATTAATGGGACTGGCCTGCATCTTTATAGCTTCTTTATAATTGTGATTTAGTTACTTCAAAGTCCTTTTTCATGTGGTGTTTCCATTATTTTGTCCATCCCCCGGGATATGTGTGTGTGTGTGTGTGTGTGTGAGTATAGGTCGGAGTGCGTTTGTGTGTGTTTGTATGTGAGTGTATTCTGGTGATTTACCTGTATGGGACCTCATATGAGTGCGCAGGTGGCTTGGTTGACTGAAACTCTTGCCGCACTCATGGCAGACATACTGTCCCTGTCGCATTAAAGACCTCAGCATCCCTGATCACACGCACACATACACACACACACACACACACACACACACACACACACAGAGGAAGAGGGAACACACAATTAAACAAAGTACAAAAGCAGCAAAATCTATAAAGCACCACTGGTTAATTCAGGTTCTAATCATTTGCGTGTGAGAGTAGAGGTGAAAAACAGGTCAAAACAGGTGAAGTTGAAAGTATCCATAATATAAACAACAGCAAACTATATCCAACTAAGTGTCCAAACTAGTTTTGACCACATTCAGTTTAAATCATCAGTTTATTTAAAGCTAAAGGTGGATGGTTCTGCCCCCTAAAAATGATGACTAGAGTGACTAGAGCATCAAACCATGCATTTCAGCTTCTCCTGATCCTTAGACCACTCTTTAACCAAAGCACCCTCTGAATATCACATGAAAAATGCAGGAATTTTGCTTTAAACCAGTGATTCTCAAAGTGGGGTCTGGGGACCACCAGGGGTCTTTGAAGGGATTTCCAGGGGATCCCCAGCAAAATGAGGTATAGCTTAATTTCACTATAACTTAATTCACTATGTATCCCAATTAGAGAATGTAGATTCATTACTATTCTAACCCTAGGTTTCACTCTCCCCAAAACTATTTTAGATCTCAATGACAGACCTTGGGAACAGAAAGGCATTTGGTCTTCACATCATATGTGAGAGTTTTGACTTCATATGTGAAAATTTCAAGGTGAAAAGTGTTTGTTTTTTTCCATATGTGAAATTTGTTCCACGTTTTTGCCTGCCATCACATATGACAACATTTACATGGGTTACATGGGATTTACATGCAGAGACAATTCACAGGTGAAAATGTCATTTTCACAAGGAAAATGGGAAATTTCACATGTTCACATATGAAAACCAACATGAATGCACATGTGCTTTGAATTCATATGCAGGTTTTCACATGTGACTTTTCTGTAAGGGGTGGAAGAGGTGGTTTGCGTATCAGCTTAATCCATCCAGAGTAAAACACATTCTCTTATGGCAATATTTGCCGTGACTGAAAGATGTAAAGGTCGACGATGGGAAGAAAGCGAGTTGGTGTACATAAGCCCGGTGCCTGGCTGGAGCGGTGGAGGTAGGTAGCGTCAGTAGTGGACTAGTGCAGGCATCATTAGTATGTCTAATGTGTCATTATGAGCGGCTAGCTCCGGGGGCTGGACTGCAGCTGTCACACAGCATCATCTCAGAGGCTGACAGCCAGACACACACAGCACACACACACACCGCATAAATTACAGGCAATTAAAACGCCCCGGCTGTGATGTGCCCGCTCCGCTGCCCGTGTGTCACATGTCAGGTGTGTGTGTGCATCTGCGTATGTGTGTGTGTGTGTTTCAGAGTGTGTATATGTGTGTTTGGTCCAGGGGAGAAAATAAAAAAAGGCTCACACTGGCTACGTTTACATGCACGCAATAATGCAACAATACTTCTATAACATGCACTAGGCAATTTCGCACATTGGCGGCCCCAAATGGCAAAGAGAGGTAAATGTTTGAATTTTGCAGACTTCAATACCCAGAAATCTGGTAAGGTGTCATCAGTAAACTAAATGTCTTCTTAGTGTCTGGTGGGGTCGGAGGTGCTGAAGAGGTTCAGCCATGATTGGTGAGTCCAGCTTTCTCTTTCAACATTACTCTTTCACTGTTTATAGACACTATTGTATTTCACTCCTAAGTTTTGTTACGTTCTTCTCTGTTGTAGCATCAGTTTATGATTTAGGCTGAAAAGACAGGTGTATTTTTACATACAATTCTTGCCTAGCGGAGCCTTAAGACAAAAGTGTGATTAAGTCATTTATATGATTCTAGAAATCTCAGCTTTTCCAGTTTGCATGTGACGTGGTTATTGCGAGTATTCACACAGAAATGACAAAAAAAAAAACATGAACTACATCGCAAACTACACATGCACACCTTGATCACACCTGAAGTACACATATGTTACTGTGATAATGCTACTCTGACTAAAAGCATAATCACACTAACATAGTACATCTGCAGGTTTAACAAAGATGCATACTGTACTACTAAGACAGTTCTGTATTAATCTAAGACTGTATATGCTGCACAAAGAAACCTGTCATTACATAGTGAAAAAATACCTTTAATAACTATATTTAAGAATTTTAACACTACTGTAGGCCTTAAATGTAGACATTTTTTCAGACTATTTAAGGACCTGTGGATATCCTAAAGTATGGCGTTTACATGGGTCCTGCCTTACTCGCATTATTGCCTTCATCGCACTACAATCACATTTTTGTGCATGTAAACGTGGTCGGTGTAGCAAGAGGCAGGGGGACAGCAGCAGGAGGACGAGGCATTTGAAGACGGCTGGATCCGTCTGACGACGTCACGACCACACACACACACACACACACACACACACACACATGCATACACTCCTGTGACCTCTCTTGCTGGCAGATAACAGGCCTGGGGGGAGTGTGTGTGTGGGGGGGAGGGGGGAGGAGGGGGTTTGCTTACTGCACAAACCCCCACCACCAAACACGTCAACTCCCCAAGCACTAAGCCTGGCATATACCTGGGCAGTGCCCACTGGTTGTGTGTGTGTGTGTGTGTGTGTGTGTGTGTGTGTGTGTATGTGTGTGTGTGTGTGTGTGTGTGTGTGTGTGGAGGCGGGGGGTTGAGGACAGCAGGACAGGGAGGACAGGGAGGTGGAGGAGGTGACAGAGAGTGTCTCTGGCAGCTCTACTGCTGGCCTCTGGATACTCTACTTCTACTCTGGGCCGCCAGCCCTTCTCACTGATGCACTAATGAAAGACAAGACAGAGCTGGACGGAAAACACAAGCAGACACACATGCACCCGCTCAAACACACACACACATTACAGAGAGAGGGAGAGGGAGACTCGGTTGCTCAAAAAAGGTCACTTTATAGCATGTGACTCAAAGGGCTAAGGCGGAGCGTGACGATATGCGCCTGGACGGGTGACAGCGATGTCATGCGTCTGCTCTGGGGCTGTTGTCTTTGACCCCTGGCTCCATACAGCCCCACTTGACCTTAGAGACGCAACTGAAAAATGGGCAAATAATACGGATGTTTGGTAATGACCATTTCCAAAGCAGCTGGTGGGGTAATTATTGTGTCTCATCTCTCTCTCCCCCTCTGTTTTTCCTCCCTCCATTCGCATCTGTGTGAGTCTCTCATCAGGCAGAGCCATGACCTAAACAGTTTGTGACAGCTTTCTGGGAGAGTGGAGTTGGAGACTAGGCATGCCTTGCAGACCTGAGAGTAGCAAAGGTTCTCTCACGTCTTTCACAGTAAAAAAAAAAACACACACACACACTCCTTTTGCATCTAAAAACCTAAGCACATATGGACACACACACACACTGCCCCAGATACAGCCTTTTATCATACCTCATGAACATGCAAGCACACGTGTGTGCTTCTTTAATGCATCTCTTCTTCATTATTTAAAACCTTGTCAGAATGAAGCGGTATGTGTGTCTGTCAATCATTTTCTGCCATATGGTGTGTGTGTGTGTGAGAGACAGATAGAGTCTATGTGTGTATTAGGATGAATATGAATATCAGATTTATTATACATTTACTACATATTTATATGAGTGTGAGTGTCTCCCTTGTCTCTTCTCCTGGTTTAGCCTGTCAAGTCCAGTCCATTCCACTTACAGTAACTCAAACACTGAAAAATATTTATCTGTAACTCCTGATATTTGGCCTTTCTTCCAAACACATGAAGGCATGTTGTATGTGACTTGAGCACAGGATATCACAAGAGAGGCTTTTCCTATATGTTAGAAAAACTCAAGATTATCTTTTGCAAAGGCAAAGCACACACTATGTTGTGTATATTTCAATTTTTGGCATTTCTCTATTTTGTATTTTGTTCTTGCTTTTATATCTTTTAAAGTTAAAGAAAACTGCTCCCTACCAGTGGGATCCAACAGGGCATTGGCTGCACCCCAGCGGTGGTAGAGTGCAGCCAGTTCGTGGGGACTGTAGTTTTTGAGGAAGCTAAGGATGTCAAGGGGCATCTCTGGCGTCTCCGCTATCGCCTCCTGCTTCACATCTCCACGAACTCCTGAGGACAAGGAAGAGGAGGGGGAGGAATTCTGAAGAGCGCCTCCGTGTGTCTGGGAGACGCCGTAGCTGTGTCCTGCTGTAGAGCTGTGGGTGATGGTGCTGGGCCTGGTGGCGTTAGCCCGGCCCTGGCTGTGGGAGTTGGGATGTGGCTGATGAGGGGAGCTCCTGGCTCGGCTGTACTCCGCAAGGCCATGTTTGCTGGACAGCATGAAGCCCAGGCCCTCCTGAGGCATCAAGTAGCGGTCCGCCATCCTGGTCCCAGCTGCAGAGCTGGGGCTGGGGGCCGAGGAACGCTGGGGGGCTCCAGTGCTCTTCTCCAACGAGCTGGTGGACGATGACGAGCTTCCCCGAGGGTAAATGTCCACCTTGGGTCTGGAGCGAGACGGATGACCCTGGTCCTCCATGTGTCTGATGCTGCTGCTGGTGCTGCCGCCTGGCCGGACAGGGAGCCTCCCAGCCTGGGTGCCTGAGGTGGATGAGGAGCCTCGAGAGGAAGTGGAGGAGGAAGAGGATGTTGATGACGTGGTAGGTTGACCAGTTGGCCTGTTCTTCTTTAGAGTCTCGCTGGAGGTGGTTGGGGGCCGGGTGCGTGGAGTTCGGACCACCGGAGGCAGCGGTGGACACTCCTTCCCTTCCAGGACCGGCGGGGGACCAGTGCGCCTCCTGGAAGATGATGAGCTGTCCTTGGAGGCCTTCAAACTGTTTTTCAAGGCCCATTTAGGAGCCAGAGTCGAGCTACTGCTGTTGATGCGGTGAGCCACAGTCTGGTGCATCCACAGCACCTCGGGGTAGCGGGTGGAGTGGGAGCAGAAGGAGCACTTGTGGTTAGGGAGGCCCTTCCTGTCCAGAGTCAAGGAGGCCAAGCCCCTGTGGCCCTCGGCCCTCACACACAGATCCAGAGGGGTCATGCTGGGATCGGGTGGGGAGGACCTGGAGGACTGAGCTGAGAGGTAAGGATGGGGGGGCGCAGACTTGTTCAGCCCATGGAGAAGGGCCTTCTTCAGCTTGGGATAGCCGCTGGGGGTGCCTCTGTCGGAGCTGGAGCTGGGGCTAGGGCTGGGAATGGGGCTGGGTCTTTCTGCCGGGTGTTGGGCACGAACATGGGTCAGATAGGCCTGCGACTCTGCGGTAACAAAGTCACACAGGCTGCAGATGTAAGGCTTCTCATCTGTGGAGAGAAAGAAATAAAAACTAAAGGTCAATAATTGCATAGGAAAACATCTAGATGATACTTTTTCCTACTACCAGATGAGGTACTATACAAGGCATCTGAATATGACCAGCCTATGACCAGCGTTCAGTCAGACCTAATAAGTTCAGAACAAAGTAAATGCCTTCTTTATATTGTTCCACTCAGATGTAGTTTTCATGAACAGCCACAAGGCTGCAGTATTGGCCAGTATTCCTATTTCCATTCCCTCCTTTCAGGTTACATGTGGGCATGAATAAAACTACCTAATTACCTCTATTACTATTACCTAAATTATATTATCAACACATTAATAAACAATGAATATTCACATCACAGCATCAATGAATATTGTTCCCAGGATCTAATATTTGTTAAATTATGCATACTGCATATTGTTGGTCTCTAAACTGCAGCTCTACAAGTTCTCCACAAGGTGGCGTATGTGTCCCATCTCTCCTAACAGGTAGAATCACACTGTTGTCATTGGAAAGACTTGCATCTCCAAACAAGAGTTAGCTATTTTTTAAAGAGTTGGTTATTTTTTAATGTAATTAAATAGGTATTAAAGGGGTTTTATAAGCCCAGGGGTCATAACATTTTCCCAACCCATAGGGAATCGTGTCATTTTTCTCTCTGATTTTCATGTTTTTGCATGAAAACTGTCAAAGTTGGTGTTAAGAGGTTTTCAGCATATTAAAGCCAGCCAAAATGTAGACATCGAACTCTCAGTGAACTGTTGAGGCCCGGCCATGGGAGCATTATATCCTCCACACACACACACACACACACACACACACACACACACACACACACACACACACACACACACACACATACATACACGGATAGCCCTCAGATGTCTCCTATCAAATGGAGCAGATGACACGACAGTATTCTCCACTACCCCTTCTCTCTTCCACTACTCCACCAGTAACCTGCCATCTGCTTTTCATTTGGCTTCCTGTTGGCAACACTGCAGTGGCCAACACATAGCTACCGCCCTGCCAAGGTTATGCCCCGGGGCTGGGCAGTTTGGTATGAGGAGGATGAGGAGGGGATGGGGGGGGGGGCTTTCTGTTTGAATACAACACTCTCACTTTCTCACACCCTCTATCTTTCTTCCCCTCCTGCTTTTCACCCTCATTCACAGCTCCGTCTTTTTCATTACAAAAAAAGCCCATAACTCTTACAGAGTCCCATAGAGTTCCTGTACCTCCCTGTGCTGCTGCTATGAGGAAACCATGCAGGAAATTACATCCATGTGGGATAAACAAACACAGAGAGAGATGTCCGCCCTACACCTTGTCTACCTCTAGGGTTAGACCGATCTATTGGTCTGTCCATTTATCGAGCCGATACTGGCCTTTTATTAAAAACGAGATATCATCCAGTCAGCGTGGTCCACCTGTGATATGATAGAGGTTCCTCCCTGACCACAGTGAATAGGTTTTTATTATTTGTATATCAGATGTCTGACCAGAGAAATCATTCAAGTGTGGTGTGGGAGGATTTTACTCAACAGTCTGTAAAACCTGCAGTGAAACCTGCCTCACCCTGCCTTAAGGAGCTGCTGACCCACCTAAAGAATTTCATTTCATTAGTATGGAGAGTCAGTGGAGAGTTTTAGTGTCCCATGGTTTCAGAGACATCAACATCCTAACAAGAATAAAAGTCTGGGGGAAACGCTGAAAAATATCGGTATCAGCCTTCAAAAACCCATATCGGTCTAATCCCGAGTCAATCTCTCAGTCTTACAGTTGCCCTTGGGTTTTTTCTTTTACACACGTATTTGCATAAACAATCACATACCCCCCACCACACACACACACACACACACACACACACACACACACACACACACACACAGAAACATCGCCCTGCAGGAGTGAATGAGCAGGGCAATTAAGACGCTGACAGTCTCTGTCACTGAAGTGACACTTGTCTCTTGCAGGGTGGAGTAAACAGACTTAGGCTTACATACGTATCCAGGAAACAAACACAGCAACCATCTACACCATCCATGACTCCCTGTCACTGAAACCTACAGAAATAACATCCTTGTATAAGGTAGAGCTGACAGCACAGATGACTGTTGCCATCCAAGGATTTTAAACAGAGTGAAAACTGAACTGAAAAATGCTTAGTGCAACTCTTTGATGAGATAATAACTGTTTTTATTACCATGGAGGGATTTTTTAATAATTATTAATACGTGAAATATTGCAGAAGCCAACAGAAGTCCTGTCAGGTTCCTCCCTGACCACAGCTAATGAGTACATTTTTATTACTAGTATGTTAATAATCTACCATCTCTGCACAATGACAATCATGCTGCTCGCCACAAACCTTGAACACGCACCCGATTTTGGCATGTGAATTATAAGAATTATAAGAATACTATAAGACATCTAGTAATGTGAGTCGACGCCCCCTCACCCCTAATCCTACTTTTCTAAATGCTCGATCAGAAACACTGTGGATGTAGCAAATTTCATCAAGTCTATAATTATCATTATAACCGATTTGCCTAAAAGCCTATCATGTTGATATCTGCATGTTGTGTGCACTTATCCTCATTTGCATTCACAGAAAGTAGCGAAGGGGGGTGAAAGGGACATCAGGGTATTCAGGACTAGTGTGTCCTCTGAGTGTCTCTTTCCCCATCGCCTGCGTCTCTCTCCATCGAGAGGTGACTCTATAAATAACCAATCCCTCAGACAGCGGGCAGCCTGGCTGGCTGGATGGTAAGAAGAGTGGATGAGTGACAGTGAGAGTGGTACAGGAGGTAACATTACAGATTAGGGAACAGTCAGAGGAGACAGGGAAGAAAGGTAAACAGATAAAATACTGCTGGTGGATGGATGGATGGACGGATGGATGGATGGTTGGATGGATGGGTTTTACCGTGTGGCTTGGTTTCTAAGTGTTTGTGAGTTCAGATGTTTTAGCATGGCTCTCACACTTCTAAGGCAGGAGGCTCAGGTCCCCCGAGGCACATCCCTTCAGAGAAAGGTAAGCACTCACAACTAACCTGGATCTCCTTGAAAGCATTGTTTTTTTATTCATATCTAGCTAAAACAGCAGCATAAACCTACTGCCAAATGCCATTCCCAAGATCAGACGCCATTTCACCCCAATCTCCCATGACTTTGGCGAGAGGGAATACTTCACAGTACATTTACCACTATGAAGGAAGCTAACCAAAGCCTTAACTGCTGGAAAACAGGGCTCTCTTTGTTGCTGTACTGTGTGGCATCAAGTGTGCAAAAAAAAGGGAAACAGCTACTGTGGGAGGTATATCTTCCCTGGCTTTGTCATGTACAGTTTTATACTACAGTTTTTCCCTTTTGTTTAATATCTAGTTATCCAATAAACAACACCTCTGATGTCGAGAGTGAAAGGAAGACAGGTCAGAAGACAGATTTTCATGGCAAAGACATAAAAAGTAGAGCAAAAACCATATTCACACACAGATAAGAGGGGGGGTTTCCTGAGACAGGAAGAGCTGAAATAGCACACAGCTCGATCAGGCCAGAAGAAATGCTGCTGCTATTTTTGAATGTCTAAACCAACAGGGAGGAATGGAAGCAATCACTACGATTCTTAGCACACTATCACAACCTGTCAAGTTTGTGTTTTCAACGAGCTAGGAAGTTAACAGAAGCAAGTTGGAGAGCTTTCAATTGTCGCATACCCAGGAATCCTTCCTTTATCATAAATCAGCCGTGATTATAGGGTTTTTTTTGCCCTTGCATGGGTAGGATTTCTTTTTTTTCTGCAGTGTTTATTGGTTGTGGAGGTGAAAAAATGATAGGCATTCCAAAAATCCCCTCTCTTCTACTGAGATGCTGTTGGAAGGCATGAGCTTTCATTTAACAGTTTACTTCATTGCTCTATGATACCAAATAATTGCACTGCTCTAAACAGTTTTTCCAGGGGCAATTAAAGTTTATTGACCATATTTAATGTTGTTTGTGTGAAATACTCTATAAAATAGGCGAACTGAGATGTAATTTTGATGTTTAGCCACACGGTGGCTCCAGTCCCCACTCCATACAGAGACAGTCGATGATGAGCTGCACCCACATAACACACATTTCACCAACAGATGTTTGCTACTGAGTGACTGTCAGTGTCTGAGGCCTTGAGTGGGAGGCATGAAAAGGCTAAAGCCATTTCTGGCCATTAAAAAACCCTGCAGGCTGTGTTTGAATAGGCGGGTTTAAATTTATTGCATTCCTATTATTTGTATGCATATTTAGTTTCCTATTATTTATGCTGGAAGATCACAGTATCTTAAAAGGAAAGTAAAATACTGGGTTAGATCTTAACAGTGTTCACAAACAACTAATGAATAAGGTAAAAAACAATACTCAGAGCTATGCCCTCCAACTTCTGTTATTTAGCTATCATACTCAAAACTATTCACATCATACCATAATAACATTACATAATTTGTACAGTTCCTGAATCACCAAAATGTACAACCAACTAAAATTAGGAGTGCAAAGGTTAGGGCCTTAGTGCACCTATAATATTTCAGTGACTATGGACTGATCACAGGGGATCACATGGATCTTAGAGCCAAGTGCTATGAAATGAAATATACTAAAAGCTAAGGAGACAGACTGAAGGGTTTTTTTGTACATTGAAATATAATTTCATGTCTGAATGTTAGTTTTTCCCCACAAACTAAGAACAAGAGCTGGGGTGTTGACTAACCTGCCAGCTGTCCTGCGTTGGCGGTGCCCATCTCTGAGGCCTGGTTTCCAAGGGTGGAGGCTGGCGGGGAGTCTCCGTACCCCGGGGTGCTGGGCCGACTCGGGGAGCCTGACTCTGGATCGCTGGTGGAGCCCCAGCGGTCGTCTCTCGCAGACCTCTCCTTGTCTCCCGCAGATGCCTTCCCTCCATCTCTCCTGTGGACCCGTTGGTGGACGATCATCTGGTGTCGGCTGCGGAACACCTTCCCGCACTCAAAGCACTCGTTGGACTTGGAGGAAGCTTGCGTCTGGGATGGTCGTCGTCGGTCCTGGCGAGAGGAGGGCCGATACTCTGAGTCACTGAGGCTCTCCGGCGTCCGGTCCCCTGAGGAGCCGTGGCTTCCAAACCCGGAGCTGCTGCGTCGGCCCGAGCTGCGTTTCTCCTGGCCTTGCAGGACGTAACGGCTGCTCTCCTTCTCGAAAACCACGGCAGCTCCAGCCAAGGCCTCCTCCCCCATACTTCCTCCCCCTGAAGAAGTCTTATAACTGGGTTCAACTGGCTCCACAACCCTGCCTTTGGTGGCTAATTGCCAGGCCTGGTAGCTGCAAACTGGATCCAGCTCTGGGATTCTTTGACCCAGCTTCTTCTTCTCACCCGCCTCCTCTACCTCCAAGGCCTTCTCCTCAGCAGGCCGGAGGTTGAAGTAGTCCAGGAAACGTCTCTTAGCAGCCGGTGAGTCTTCGTCATCACTGGGCCTGCGTTGGCTCTGGGGCTTCCTACCATAGCTGACACTGTGGACTTTTTCATGGGCCCTCAGGCTCTCTCTGCTGTGGAACAGGTTCCCACACTTGGAGCAGATCTGATAGATAGAAGTAACAGAACCGGTGACAATATCAGGGTCCTGGGCTACGTCGTTGATGGTAGCTGGGGGCTCAGAGGAATCCACTTTTGGCCTGGACCTGGACTTGGTGTTGTGCGTCTTCATATGGGATTTGAGGAACCAAGCTTCCCTGAACCGTCGGCCGCAAATACGGCAGCAGTGTTCCAGGATCCCTGCATGTTTCTTCATGTGCGACTTCAAAAACCAGGCTTGGGTGAAGACCTGGCCGCAGGTCTCACAGGGGAAGGTCCCATCGCTCTGCGGCTGGATGACATCAGTTTCCGGCCCGGGCTCTTCCTTCACAGTGGTCTCCTCTTCTGTGTCTGCGGTGATGTGGACCTTTTCAATGTGGCTGAGGAGCTGGTCCTCCCGCAGGGCCTCGTACCCACACAGTCGGCAACAATATGGCCGCCGGTCAGTTATGGACTTCTCTCTCTTCATGCTCCTCGCAGGCACTTTCCTCCGACTCTCCTCTGTACTATCCCCATTGATCATCCGGTTACAGGCTGAGCTGCTCTTAGTTGGACTTGTCCCTCCGTCGAGACCCTCAGAAACGCTCACCTCAGCGGATGCCACCTCCTCTTCCTCCTCTGCCCCCTCTGCCCCACCCTCTTCATCTTCATTGGTGTGGTGGCTAGAGAGCGTGCCCAGTTTGTGGCTGCGGATGTGAACTTTGAGGTTGCCCTTCTGAGAGGCCCTGTGGTCGCAGTAGGGACATTTGTATGGACGTGCGCCCGTGTGACGTCTCATATGTTGGGACAGAGAGCTGAGGAAGGGGAAGCTGCGTCCACAAACACTGCAGTCGTAAGCCCCGGGGGTTTTGTCATCCTCACCCTCGACCTCCATCTCTGGGCTGGCCTTGTCTCCGACCAGCTTCTCCTTCTGGCCTCCGGACTGGGTCTCCATCACCTCCACGCTGTCTCTGGGGTTCATGGTGCAAACTAGTCTACCCCGCCTGCCTGGCCTCACAAGCTCACTAAAACTAGAAACTACTGCTATCTGCAGTTGCACATCTATGGATGTCTGGCGTGTCTCTGTCAGTCGCTTCCAATGCTATCTGCCTTTGATCATCTAGTGTGTCCTGCTAACAGAGCATCCAGTGCAACAGCTCATCTAGCACTCTCTGGTTACTGGATGCAATGCCATCTATCCATCTTCATCTAGCACTGTCAATGAATCAGTGACTCAGACTTTATCTGTATGTGCAGTGGCACCATAAAAAGCAGCTTATGCAGCGCTATCATTTATTTGGGCAGGCGCAGTAAAACTTAAAACTATCTTTCAAGCAGAATAGGTCGCAGCAAGTCATTTATAACTGACAGTGACCGAAGCCATATCTGTGGCGGCGTAAAGTGAAAGTTTTCATTCAGTTTCAGTTCATCACTTTGTCAGTTCCCAGGCATTTTGGGGAGGTTTCTGTATCAGGGCAAGCTAATCCACCACTCTTCTTCTCTTCATTTCACTGGCTTCTCTTCTTTGGCTTTAGTTTTCAGCACATCAGCAGCTTCCAGGATGCATAACAGTGAGCTCTGTATAGAACAGCCTGCACATATATCATCCACCTGAGAAAGCAAAAGAGAAAGAGAGAGAGAGAGATTGAAAGAGATAGAAGGCGGGGAGGAGGGAGAGAAAAAGAACAAAGAATGTGTTAGTATTGCAAAGATACTTGTATTCAGTTACCCATTTGCATACACAGATCTCGCTATGTGTCAGCAGTTGGTCGACTGTATGTGTTATAAAGTTGACCTGTATGTGTGTGTAGTGGTATAATAGCAATGAAAAGGTGGGTAAACTAAGACCTCCAGTCGGTGCTCTTCATAAGGCAAAACAACCACCAAAGGAAACAAAACCATTATACTTTAAGAAAGCGTTCATCTATGCTTGTTTCCCTTAACACTAGAAAGGCCACGGCACCATCAACTGACTGCTGTTTTGAATTTTAGAAGTGAACCATCTCAGCTTTCAAAATGCCCCTGGATGATTTCTCTTTACACCTAGTTTCTTGTAGTTAGATTTTCACAATTTTCAAGTAAGGAACTAATAGTTAAAATTATATTTACCCCCCTCAGTTGATGGCTTGTTCACCCTTTCTTAAACTCCCAAACTCTACTGGCATTTCTAGTGTTAAAAGACTCCATCCTCTCATAACTTACATCAGACTTACTATGATGGATACTCTGAATTTACCTCATTAAGCTTTATGTCAGCATAAAAACAAAAGAAAATTGAGTTCAGGTGGCTTTATCCTCCTTTAAATCCCTGTGTGTTTGTACCTGATTGTCTAGGTGGTGTACAGCATGTATGTGGGCTACTATCTATCTGTAGCTCACAGTGTGCACCGCCACTAGTGTGTATATGTGTGTGTCATTGTGTGTGTGTGTGTCTCTGTGTGTGTGTGTGTCTGTGCTGCGATTGTCGTGCAGGGCTTCAGGCTCTGACGCCACACTGGCTGAGTCGACACTTTACACAATCAGAGTGGCGGGGGGAGAGCAGCATTCGCATCAGCAAGATCAGCAGTGCCACCATATTCCCTCCCCACGCCGGCCTCACGCGCCCGCCTCAACTGACACTATCACATGACAGGGATCTTAAGTACACAACAGGAAGTGGCTCTTCAGACAGTTTGCTTTGCTCTCTTTCTCAAACTGGAGTCGAGTGGAGGGGGGGGAAGAGGGGGATGAGAGAGAGAGAAACAGACAGAAAGAGAAAGAGAGAGGGTGATAAGAGAAAAAAGAGAGACTTCAAAGCTTAATCTTTTAGGAGGTTGTTTTCACAGAGTTCATTGATTTCATACTGCATATATTTCCTTTTTAGGTGGAATGTTTTCATGTTTTGCATATTTTCATCTTTTTTTTCTTTGTGTCACTATGTTCAACTGCATACTTATTATGTTCTGGACACATTGGAACAGTCCCTTGTGTTATGTTTACGTCTCCCCATTTGCTATTTTTTCTTTGCTGTATCCTATTACTGCTGCAACATCCCAATTTCTCCATAGTGATCATTAAAGTTTCATCTTATCTTTTTTCTCTTTCATCTCAGGCCTGTGGGCTCAACAAAAGAATAAGAATTCATAGAATAAGAAGTAAAACATAAGATTAGAAAAGACACAGCTTTGCTTCACATGGTGGCACATTTAAAAAACCTTTTCAAACTATAAACTAGAGAATGTTTTCAAATTTACGAACAAAAACAATCAAAACAGTGAAATCTGAAAATAATTTTCCATGAAAAATTGGAATATTAAGTCTAGCAGATGCTGAAAGTGTGGACTTTGACTTATATGAAGTGTGATTGACAGCATTATTAGAGACTATTATATAAAGTGCCAGAGCCCATAAGCTGCGTTAGTGCCAGGCTGTAATCATAAGTGGATAATTGATCATAATCATAAGAGGATAAGGTGCTGGTGGGGGGGAGTTAGTGCAGGAAAAATCTTATGTCTTAAAATCCCAAGATTGAAAAATCACTACCTTGCACCAGAGCTACCAATCTACCTATCTAGAATGATTCATGCTGTTGAAATCAGCATGGCCTCAGTAGTTCCCCTTGCTTCCTCCTGGTGTGTTTAGTAAGCGAAGTACTATTCTAGTGTTAAGTGCAGTTGTGGCCGATGTTACTTTTAAATGAAATTTAGCATCAGGTCCAGACCTCTTCTTGTCACAACTTCATTCAGATAGACTTTACTAATGCTCATCTAGAAGGGGGATAGAAGCCCAGTGCTTTAATGCTGCTGTATTAGAACTAGTATTATAAATATTAGATTTAGTGAAAATGATGTCGTTAATGTCTGATATAAGAATTGTCTCGTACCTCAATTACATAAAAAAAATCACCCTGACTCCCAAACGGATTCCACAACCAAGACATAAAGCCTGGAAGAGCCAACTTCATGAAATTAGGAACTAAAAATGTAACTGAAATATATGAGAAAGAATAGAGATAAAGAAAAACAGCTACATACTTGACACACCCATTCAAAATATATGCAAATAAGCTTGACTGAATTACATCCAAGATATGAAGTAATGGAAAACCAGGTGCTGATGGGTATGAAAACAGCAAAATAAGAAAAAACACAAACCCATCCAACCCCATCCATCCCTCCACTTTAATATCCCTTCCATCTGCCTCTCTCTCTCTCTCTATCCTAATGTCACTCATTAATACTTCCTAGTTTCTTTCTGCTCTGGCGCTAAAAACAGAGGATAATGATCGTATTTCCTATTAAATGGGCTTGCTGATTGGTGGTCAGAGGGGCGGGGGCTCAGAGTATTCAACAGTAAGCCCGTCATCCACCAGACAGTCACATGTGCAAATTAAAATGTAATGAGATTAGCCACCAGAAGGGAAACAATGCAGGCTCCTCGCCATACAGGCCAAGGGGGGAAAAAATGACAAATTGGCTTAAGGACGGAAAAACCAGGAGAAAAGGACAAGGTTACCATTCATCGAAGTCATCAAATAAAGAGGAAAGGCATCAAAGCCATATTAAAGCAAAACATGGTTTTGGATAAATGGGCACATTCTTTTCCCAAAGCTGCCAAGAGCTGTCCAGTTTATAAACCTTGGCTGTCATCAGCATCTTCCAGCTACTAAACTCTCTCTCACACACACACACACACACACACACACACACAACATGCTGTGCTATTATCAGGAGTCGGGTTACACCGATATATGGGGCCACAGCAGCAGCAGTTTGATTGATTGATTACATATTTATTGTAGAATTGATCAATACTACACTGGTTGTTTATGGAAGGCCCTGAACCTGAACTGATTCTAATGTGACATTTTGATCAGATTCCACTCAAGTAAGCATGAATTTGTTTTATTAGTAGTGGTAGTAGCAGTAGAAGTAGGAGCAGTAGTTGTAGTAGCAGTAGTATTAGCACTTCTATAGTAGTAGTAGTAGTAGTAGTATTAGTATCCTGGGTTTCAGTGAAGAGTTTAGTGTCCCATGATGGTCTAAATGCTGTTTCAGGGTTTTTTTTCACCCTGACAAGAATAACATTCTGAGGGAAACACTGAATATTTGCACGAAAATAGTCAAAATTAAATGTACTGAATATAGGCACAAACGATCAATTAATGGCAGCTTTAATTCATAAATATTATAGTTGTCCTTTAAAAATTAATTCCAGTCTAACCCTATTGGGAGCCTTGCTGGGTCTGATATCTGACATGGCAATGGACACTTAACATGCCCTAACATGAGTCACTGGGAGTCAATAGAGGCCTACTCAGCTGATAATGACTGCTGTGTCAAACAAAAACAACCTTTTCTTTTTTTTCTCCCTGCATGTTGAACCTCTGCTGATGTGCTTTCTGAACATTGAACCGTAGCGGCTGAGGTCCTGCAAGAGGAGGAAATCCGCTCTTATTTTCCCATCCATCCCCAACCTTTCAAAGGAGCCCGGCTATTTCTGTTTCTGAGATTCCTGGGATCCACATCTGGAGTGAATCTAGAAACCAGCGGTGTCAAACTGTCCAGGCAGACCAGTAGAGGTCCTGCTTACAGCTTTAAGATTTTCTCTTTTACATCTACATCTAGTGCTGTCACGATGCCAGAAAATTCACCTCGATTCCAATACTAAGTTTAACATCTAAAAATTCAGTACTACTATGATACCATGGCAAACCATACTGACTTGAACAGCTTGCTCTCAACTGTTAGTCGGGGTTTTAGTGTCGGTTGGGTGTCTGTCTTGGTTGGAAATGGTTCCATGTTTGGCTCTTGGCACCAGTTTGTCAACCAGTTTAGTTGGACTGGGATCCAGTTCCAGACATGGTGGACTGTTTGATGCTGTTGTCATGTTTTCAGCTGTTTGACTCTCACTGCTGCAGTCCACTGTTAAAAACCAGGCTGCAGCTCTGTTTAGACCAATCCTTCTTTTTCTTCTTTTAATTATTGCAAACTGCACATTTACGCCCTCTAGAGGCCAATTTCAGCTTGCAGAACACATCTGGTCAAAGTATCGAACATTCATAAAATTCACTACTGAACTTATGAAGTAGTATTCAAATTTTGGTTATTGTGACACTAACCCACATACACAATCGCAATCACTATAACTCTTTAGATAGAAAAGTCACACAAAGGTTTATAGGAAGGTGTTAAGCCTATGAGTTTTGCTCTTCTGTGATGGAAAACACTGTCATCCAGCCAGGAAGCACCTTCATCACGGCAATCATCTCAGATGGAGGCGCGGCACAAATCTCCTGCACCCAAGGGTGCGGAGATGGGCTTTCATAACGCACTGACTCACTCACACTGTCACCTTATCACTGATAATGACTGTAGGTCGTTCCAGTGTGGGACATCATTCAGTGGCGATGTGATCTGTTTTCCTCCCACACAGCAGCACAGAGACGAGCATTTATGAGGCAAAAAAAAACAGCGGGCAAAAAAATAAAGAGTGGACCCCCTGTTTTAATGCACATACACCCAGACACACACACACACACACACACACACACACATACAGAGGAACTGAGGAATCAAGGGACAAGACAGAGGGGGCTTTTAAAGTTGTCCACACACTTCTTTTTAAAGTCTATATGCACACACTGTGGGCTTTTAACACTGTTTCATACAGGCAGCTTTGAAAGCTAAACGGCCCATACAGAGAGCTGCACACACACACTCACAACACACACACATACTGCTTCTCGGAGCATAACATACAGAGAGCACTTTACAAAAAAAAAACCTTACTATCCTCTGTACAGTGGCTCATAAAGTGGAGACATTCAGTGCTCAGAGTGGGACAAGGGGGCTGGTATGGAGTCTAAAACACACACACACACATACACACACGTACACAGTGCAGAGCCAGTGGATTCTCAGACCAATCAATAATCCATTATGAACAAACTGCTCTTCACCTCCCGCCCTGCTCTGAGCCAGCAGACAAAGAGGTCTGCTGTACGCTCCATGATGAAGAAAGAGAGGGGTGAAGCACAGCTGGAGACATACACACGCACACACACACCTACCTACACACTGTTCACAAAACACACACGCTGGAGCATTAGGATTTTTTTGGGGTGACATAAAAACTTTCAGTTGCGGAACAAAAAAGATGTTCTTTGCAAACTTTGTGGTTGACAGGCAAGGCTTCTGCTTGCACAGCACACTGCTGTTAAGTACTGTCATTTCAGTTACATCCAATATGCCAAAAATATCTATAGCATATACTGTATGTTAGGTACTGACATACATGGAAACCTCACATATAAAGTGTATCTTTTGTATCTTTTAACCATGTAGGTAGACATATGTCAAATATATGGAGGAATATTTCAAAGATGGCCACTTTCATAACTCTGTGATGTATGTGGCCTTATATTACCATTTATTTTGTATGGGCCCGAATGATGGCGTGTGTGGGTGTGTGTGCGTGCATGCATGGGTGCACGAGCTTGTGTGTGTGCACATGTGTTTATGTGTGTGTGTTTACAGGCGTATGCAGTTTTGTATTAGAAAAGTTAGTTGAAAGTGACATGAGACACACCGCCAGAGCTTGGAGGCAGATGGACTGGGTCTTGATGTGGTTGTGGATCTAAGTCAGTCTGGGTCCAGTTTGGGTCTAGTTTGGGTTTAGTTTGGATCTAGTTTGGATCTAGTTTGGGTCTAGTTTAACTCTAGTTTGGGTCCAGTTGGCTCTAGTTTTGGTCTAGTCTGGTTCCAGTTGGGGTCCACTTGGCTCTATTTTGGGTCTAGTTTAGGCCCAGTTTGGATCTAGTTTGGCTCTATTATTGGCCCAGTTGGGGTCAAATTGGCTCTAGTTTGGGTTTAGTTTGGGTCTAGTTTGGCTCTAGTCTAGGTCCAGTTGGGATCTAGTTGGCTCTAGCTTGGGTCTAGTTTGGGTCTAGTTTGGGCCCAGTTTGGGTCTTGTATAGGTCCAGTTGGGGTCTAGTTGGCTCTAGTCTAGGTCCAGTTTGGGTTCAGTTGGCTCTAGTTTGGCTCTAGTCTAGGTCCAGTTTGGGTCCAGTTGGCTCTAGTTTGGCAGTTGGAGTCCAGTTGGCTCTAGTTTGCGTCTGGTCTGGGTGTAGTTTGGGTCCGACTGGGTCTAGTTTGGGTCTGGTCTGGGTCTAGTTTGGGTCCAGTTGGCTCTAGTTTGGGTCTGGTCTGGGTCTGTCCCAGGTCTGTCAGAGCAGGTCATGCTCATAGGCAGGAAGAGCAGTGGGGGGCTTTGGGGCATTGTTGGGGTCTCCAACCCCCGTCCTATCGGCAGTCCCATCCCTGCCCCCCTTCTCAACCCAGCCAGAACAATAGAGGGGTCCTCTCTGTCTGTCCCTTCTCCAACCCCCCTGATAAGTAGGCTGGGGGGGCTGCCTCCTCTATTTGCGTGAGAAGGCTCTTTGGATAGAAAAGAACCCACTGGGTCTGTGGGAGTGTGCGTGTGTGTGTGTGTGCGTGTGTGTGTGTGTGTGTGTGTGTGTGCAGAGGAAATGGGGACCATAGCAGGTGTTTGGGTCAACACTGTCATGTTACATTTTGGAGACTGGACCATGCTAGTGGGATTATTGGAAGGGTCAAGGGGGAAAAGGGACTGTTCTCAGCCCTATAGAGTACACTACGCACCACAAAACACTCTGTAGTCGATGATATTCACTTTGGAAATTTGATGAAAACAACTACTTAGTCTGACTGGTTGGTTTGAAATACTCCACACATACATTCTGAGCTAGGCAAGGCCATTTGTCGCCCTATGTATCTTATAAATGGAACAGATTACAAAGCATCTGAAATTACATGTTTTTGTCCCCCCCCCCTGATTTTAAAGCAATGACATCTCCCACATTATACTGTTTGTATAATGTATACTGTTATACTGTTTGTATAATGTATACTGTTATACTGTTTGTATAATGTATCTTTCAAAGGAAAAACTTACAAGAGAGGACAGTCTTACAGCCATACCTGGGTCAGTTTTTCAATCAATTCAAAATCCTAAAGAAAAATTAAAAGTTTAGTGAAATATTCTAAAATCCAATTTGTTGCCCCATTGATAAATGCAAAATTGATATTTAAGACTTCTTTTTCAAGTTTGTTTTTTCTTGAAGTGTGAATGCATAAAAACTGAAATATTGGTTTCTGACACTGGTATTTTTCTTTTCAACATCCATGGGTTGATTGGCATAGACCAAAGTGAGTTGGCTGGAGTTGCTTCTAATCGGGTTGCTTCTTGTCATTCCACCTAACTTTCTGTACAAAATAACTTTTTAAAATTATTTATGCAACAATTATATGTATTTATTTTTAAAAATAGAAAATTGGAGAAATGGGACTAAAATATCTCAAATTTCCATTTACATGAAGCGGTACCTGCTGCTCTCATTTAGCTCAATTTAAAGCCAACCAGAGTTGCCTGCTCCCATGGGCCAGACCATCTCCTGCTTCCCCTGGGACTCTGTGTCCGTGTGTTTGCATGTGTGTGTGTGTTTGCATGTGTATGTGTGTGTGTGTGTGTGTGTGTTTGCGCGTGTGTGTGTGTATGTCTGCATGCTTCCCTCCCCCCTACATCTCAAACCCTGCCTGTTTTTCTCACACCACTCGTTAACCCCTGGGTGCTCCCGCCCACAGACCTCCCCCCATGACAGCATTCCACACACACACACACACACACACACACACACACAGACTGAGATCTACTATCACCCTGCAACACAGACTAAACTGTCATTACACTGGTCTAAACTACCTCTCAATTTACAGCAGATACACTGAGAGTTCACAAATAATCTTAACCCTGCACCCAAGTCATAATCCTGAACTAGAACTTTCCTCATTTGCCTCACAAAGGTAGTAATACAAGAACACACACACACACACACACACCACACAGTCAGTTAGAAAGTCGGAAGATAACTTGATCAAAGATAAACTGTGTGTGTTTTTATTGTTTTATGCTCAGATTCCTGTAAATGGCTGCTAAACCAGTTCCCTGCTGTGCTCACCCATACAGTGAAAGCAAAGTAATACAGAGGCAGAATAAGCAAATACTACACCACAGAGTAGAGTAGAGACAAACAGGCTTGGAGTCAGTGGAGGTAAAACTAGTAGTACTACAACTTGTCGTAAAAGCAGTGATGGTAGAAGAGGTACGAGTGGTAAAAGTGTTCAATTTAAACCCAAATTTAAAATCCTCCATGTCTGTTCACTCCATCTTCTCCTCCCTGCCCGACCCTCCGCTCTTCTCAGCATTCCCCTCGTCTTCTCCCTGCTCTTCCCCACTCTCCTCTTCCTCCTCCGTCTGTCTGCAGCCCTGAACAACCTCTGGAACTGAACCTACATCAGTCTCTCCGAAATGTAATTAGACCAGTGACCTCAAAGCTGGCCACCAGTCTTTCACAGTGTCACACTCTCTCATACACCCTTTTTATTTTGTCGCGGCAGGACAGCCTACTCGTTAGTGAGGTCACCCCCACACACACACACACACACACACACACACAACCGGACGGACCAGGTTCGATCCCCAGTGTGGCAGTACCCCTGCTGAAGTGTCCTTGATCAAGATGCTTGACTGGATTCCTAGTCCAGGAGCGTAAGTATAGAGCGGGTGCAGAAAAGAGAATTTCCGCCTTAGGGGGTTAACAAAGTGTATCATATCAAAAACACACAATCCAAAATCCAATCCAAAAAGCAAGAGCAGATGTTCTGACCAACGTCTTAAAGGAATACACAGAGTTCTGGGGAAATAAGCCCACTGGTCAATTTGAGGACATGGATAGGAAAATCATGCATGTGTCCCTGGTAGATCATTGGCTTCAATGTCTTACACTTTAGCGTACATTATGTTTAGTGATAGCAGGTGACTATCATTATCTATTAAGAAGTCTGACCTTTAAGTAATAAAAAGTTGTTAGTGGTTTTTATTATATGGCCTGTAGATTCACAAATTTAAAAGAAAAGTTATAATTCAAAATAGCTGATGTAGGCAGGTTTATTTTTGGAACTATTTCAGGTGAGCAACCACGCATTCATCCACTGCACACTGAATTTCAGCTGCACACAGTCTCCCATCCCCCAATATGATTTTATTTATTTATATCATACTTCATGTTTTACCAATCCCCGACACCAAACTACCAGACTTAACCACATATAATTTAAGATTACGTTCCATTTGGCTTTAGAGCTGCTACAAGTTCTCATTTTTCTCACTTTTGAGATAATGCTTGTTGCCTACTGTCACTCAACATAGTGTGTGCTAAAGAGTTAGCATGGAGCACTGGAGCCAATGATCTACCAGGGACACATGGATGATTTTGGTGCCTATGTTCTCATCACTGAATGGGGAAGTTAACCAACAGGACATTGTATTCCTTTAACAAAACTATGTGGAGATGAACTGCATAGCCACTCTATCTAAAGGGATATCTAAAGAGATTGTTTTCTGATTTTCAGTATGTTTATGTATGCATGTATGTATCTATCTGTTCGGTACTTGTTTACATATTTATTTGCTTAGTTACTTGCTTTTTTATTGCTCTGTAACTTGCTTCCAAACCTGTCTTTACCTCGAGGCATAACTTGAAGAACACATCTCTTGTCAAGATGAGATAGGAGAACAAAACAGGGCAACAGATCTGCTTTGACTCTTCCACGCCGCCTGCGCACACACACACACACACACACAGAGAAACTGGCAGGCAGGATGGGAGTGTTTCCACAGAGATCTCCTGATGGCTCTACTACAGAGAGTGTGTGTGTGGGCTCAAACAAACAGTTGTTGTTGCGAGTTGGTTCACACACTGCTCTGAACCACAAACACGCACGCAAAAAAACACACAGTACAAAGAAGCACAACTCCAAACAAAATAACCTGTGGGTAAAATCCAATTTCATCCCTTGGAAAAAGTGTTATTGTGTACGATACAGTGTTCTGTACTGAACCCTGTGTGTGTGTGTGTGTGTGTGTGTGTTTGTTCAAGTGTGTGTGTGTGTGTGATACCACAGCAGATAAAACCATGAAGTGCACTCAATCACTATAAATTCACTATTGAGTACCACATTCCTATAGGATTATCATAGGACATTATAGGGATATCATGGAAGTGTTAATGATACCATATGAAAAATTAAAATACCATCAAGTATGATATGGTCACTATAAACTTGATATTGGGTGCTACAGACACACTTTTTTAAAATAATATTCTTATAGCAATATTATAGGAATATTATAATGATACTATAGGACATAAAAATACCTTTAAGTACGATAAAGTCGGTATATACTCACAATTGACCACCATAGACATAGTACAAGTCCCTATAGGAATATTTTAGGAATATTGGAGTGTTTTTGTTAGTGTGTGTGTGTGTGTGTGTGTGTGTGTGTGTGTGTGTGTGTGTGTGTGTGTGTGTGCATGTATGTGTGTGTTGAAACATCTGCCCAGGGCCTCAGAGCCAAAAACAATAAAAAAGAGAAGCAACACACAGGAACTGGGTCCGCTAGATGAGAATAACAAACGCAGCTATATTTTCATATGGGACAAAGAGTTTGCTCGAGAGTACGGTGCAGTTACATGACACATTTCTTTCATACCCGGGCTGACAGGCATTACCGCGAGAGAGAGCTTACGCTGTGTGGCCGTGATGGATGGCTGTATAAAAAGAGCTGGAGATCCCATCTGGGTCACGTCTTATCAGGCTGACTGATTCGCATTGATGAAATCATGCCGGCTTGTTAACCCACCCAGTGGAAAACTCTAAACTAATACTGAGGAAAACAAGGCAGCATCTGAAGAGTGAGAGAGAGACGCATGTCAAGGAGAATAGAAAAGCCAGGGCAAATAATGAGAGGGAGGGGAGGAGAGGCAAGATAAATAGTAAATAGTGATGTAAAATCACAGTATAGGAGACACATTGGGATAATAAGAGCGGACTGAGAGGTAGAGAGAGGGAGATATGAGAGAGACAGAGAGCATGGAAAAGTGTGTGAGAGAGAGAAACAAACAGCAGTTTCCACACTGCAAAAACAATTGGGGACTTAAAGATTCAATAACTAACTGACTTGTATGGATATTGGATATTTCTTGCAGTGTAAAGGAAATCAGCCAGACTCCACTCTCTCAACACTCATCCAGTAGTCCTACAGGGACAATCTGCACAATCTGCTAGTAACTCCCCACCCAACCACTCACACGCACACACACACAAACACACACACACACACACACACACACACACACACACACATTTAAAGACACATCTAATTTGAACACGTGTGTGTGGGTGTGTAGCCTATGCATTAGTATGCATGTGTCTGTATTACGTAGTATGGTTTGTGAGTGCGTATGTGCAGATGTGTGTGTCTGCAGGTGTTTTTGTGTGTGTGGGTGGCTGTGCGTGGGAATCAGTAAGTTTTTAAGGAGATTACTATTCCCTCTGTTTTGTTGAGAGAGATTTTGTTAAAGAAAATCAAAAGTCTAAGAAATTAGCAACTAAAGAGTTGGCTCTTCTCATCTCTGTGCCTCAATTACATAAAACAAAACCAAAGATGTCGATAATGGCTGAAAGCAACCAACTCCAAAGGACAGACTGACTGCAAGAGACAACTTCATGACATTAGCAACTAAAAATGTTCACTGATGTTGGCTGAAGTGTGAAACTAAATGTTTGTCCTGGAAAATATGACAAAGAATGAAGATAAAGAGAAACACCTACATATGTGATGCAGTTCAAAATAACTGCAAATAAGCTAGACTGAATTACATCCAAGACGCGAAGTGATGCCAAAGCAGGTGCTGAGGAACATGAAAACAGCAAAACAAGAAAAAACACAGACCATTATCTAGCCTCCCATCCAACCACATCCACCCCTCCACTTTAGTTTTCCCTTCCATCTGTGTTCTGATGCAGGCATGTTTAAAGGAATAGTTCACCCCAAAATGAAAAAGGTCCAATATTTACCTCCTTATCTCCTACATTTTCCCCACTCAGAGAGCTCTAAATACAACTCATCCTGTATTCAAGTACTTTTAGTCAGAAATAACAAAATGCACCCTAAAACAAGAACAAGTCATTGTCAATGAGGAAAATCTAGGAGATAATTAGGTAAATATTTGGACCCACAGTGCAGAACACTTGGGCTGTGCTACACAAGCTGTTCGGAGTGATTTGATGGTCATTTTTTGCCCTTTCTCTAAACTGTAAAGAACCAGTTCCCAGTCACGTCAGTTGTTTTGGAGAAGGCTGTAGATAATGAGTTTTCATTTTTAGGTGAACTATTCCTTTAAGACAAGCCAGATCGCAGCATTCTCTTGGGAAACAAGCAGCATTACTTGACCCGCCAGGCAAGATCTGTTTGCAATAAAACTCACCAGAACAACCTGATCTGTGACTTTTAAGCAGTGGTTGTTGTGTTTATACACTTGTGAAATGACTGTGCAAGTCTATCACAAGATCATCATCCCATGCAGAATGAAACACTTTAACCTTTACTGGTCATGAATGTCAGGTTGACAACCTGTGTGGTAATGTACTAAATAATGTCATGGATAATGTCATGATATTAATAATGTTGTCAGGTGAAAACCTCGCAAATCCAATTTCAGTGATTTCCAAGTTTTTACTTAGAAGGATGACCTGGTTTTCTGCAGGTTGGGAAACCATTTATGACCCTTGGGTTTATAAACCATTTCAAAGACTATTGAACTGTTTCAAAAATACATGGTGGTCAATCTAACGTGAAGCTTGCTTGTCTTAATTCCTGAAAACACTTTTGGAGATAGGTTTTCACCTGACAGCAGTGAAATATGTCACAGAATCCTCATGTACTGTAATGTATTGTAATCCTCATGAACTAATGAGGGTCAAAGGTCATCTCAAAGGGACTAAATGAGGACATAGCAGTATCAGTGGTAATGGCTAAGGCAGGCTTTAATCCAGTTTAACAGCAATTACGATATCCATGTCTGTATCCATGTGCCATGTGATACAGGTATTCTACTAACCAAGGGCCTCTGTAGTTACTCTGTTTGGTCATTATTGGACACCTATAATCAATTACTAATGGTCATTCTGAGGCGGCTATAGTAATAAACTGACCCTGACATTAATGAAAAGCCAAACTAGTCTAAAATGCTGGCTGGCAGCCAGGATCCTTGGCTCGCTCTTCAGTACAGAGACATCGACTGGCAAGAGATAAGATGCTGAATTTGAATTTGGTGTGTATATGTGAGACAATAATGCCTGCACCCTGCATAAATACACTGCATAGGCATAGCAAGTAGGGTTAGACCAATATGTTTTTGATGATAAATTGGGCCAATATCGTCATTTTATTAAAAACGGATATTGGCCAGTCAGTGTTGTCCACCTGTGATTTGATGGATATGACGCAGTTTTTTTATTACATATTTATTGTAGAATTGAGTATACATGAATATGTTATTACTAGTAATAGCAGCAGCAGTAGTATCCTGGATTTCAATGAAAAGGCAAGTAACAGCGTAGCTTTTCCACCCTGACAAGAATTTGGGGAAAAATACTAAATACTTGTCTTTTTTTTTTTAAATGTCTTGGCATGAGCATGGTTAAATTCTCAGATCATTAATATCGGTATAAAATATGGGCTATCAGCAACCTCAATCCAAAAAATATTTTTGTACCGGTATCAACCTTGAAAAACCCATATTGGTCATTCCCTAATAGGAGGTTTTTGCTTTTCTGCACACAGTACTGCACCTAATATTGGATAGGTAATTCAGAGGAGCGACTGAAAGTAATACAAGAGAAAGCAGAGGTTGCATCAAGCAGTCATGTTTATCATACGCAGAGCTTTCCCTGGAGAGATCAGACGCCACCGACGGGAGTTACCTGCGTCAGCCAGGCAGCAAAACAGCCATTCAAACCAGCCAGCCGACCAGCCAGTCAGCCACCGCTAAAACCTACAGGCCTGTTACACAAGAAATAAGCAACAGAGGATTACACACTCTGTCATTCTCTCCACATCGCACCAGTGGACGGCTTTACACGACACACTGTACCAAGCACAGACTCGTAGACTGCAGGATGGGTTACTAAAAATGGAGACAAGTCACTCCTAGAGAGAGAGAGAGGGTGTGTGTGTGTGTGTGTGTGTGTGTGCGCCTGCCGTTGAACCTGCACGTATTTGTATGAATCGAAGATAAGCAAATCAAAGAGTGCCGTGGGTATGAACTGAGGAAGGTGAGGATAAGAAACAGCAGAGAACACAAAGCTGGAGCTGACAGACGAAGTACAAAGACATATTGACAGTAACCTACAAACAAAGATTAATTGATGCTGTGATTGCAACAAATATGGTTCAAAATGTACAGACAATGATTTGAAAGGATCACAAGGAGATACACTGTATATGTTGTATGTTTTGAGAGCAGCAAACAGCACACAGAAAATGTGATATACACACTAGGGTTTGATCTGTATGTCAGGTTGAAATGGGTTGAGTATTAGGAGTAGTTATTATTAGTAGTAGTAGTAGAAGTAGTAGTAGTAGTAGTTGTTGTTTCAGTGGAGAGTTTTAGTGTCCCTTAATGGTCTAAATGCTGTTTCAGAGGCTTCTCCACCCTGCCAAGAATTCTTCACTGAATACATGTAATTTTTGGGAATTTTTTGGCATGAAAATTTAAAGATATTGAATATTGGCACGAAATATCAGCAGCCTTCATCCAAAAAATATCAGTACCAGCCTTCAAACACCCTAAAACACACACATTGAAGCAGCACACACACTTCCATCCAGCTCCAGCTATCTGGGACAATGATGCCTGTGGCGTCCAAGTATGTAAACCTAACTATGGTGACGGCCTGGGCTTGTGGGAGTGCCCAGCCACCCCAAACTTTTACAAGGAGTCATATCGCAATATGCACAGAAGCCAGCTGCAACTATAAATCACCACATTAGGAGGTGATTAGAGCTGCATCCATTGTATCTTTACTATATGTATTATAGCTCCCAAGTACTGGCACTTTGAAATGAAGCTGTCCTGATACTTTAATGGCATGCACTTTGGTGCCAAATAAAGAATAAGTTTGCCAGGAAAAATGTCTCCTAACGTGAAAATACTGAAAAGCTGCTACTTGTAAAGTTCATATAGGCAGAGCAGCTATTGTTCAAAAGAGGAGCCTTGACTAAATGCAGGCTAAATGTCATTCTGATTTATTAGGCCTAGCCTATCACACTGTTCTTTATCTGTTAACCTAGTATGAATAAGATATTTTTATCTGGTAACCTATTCTGAATAAGATGTTTTTTCATCTGTAAACTTATTCTGAATAAGATGTTTTTATCTGTAAACTTATTCTGAATAAGATGTTTTTATTTGTTAACCTATTCTGAAAAAGCTGTTATTATCTGTTGACCTAAGTCTGAATAAGATGCTTTTATCTGTTAACATATTCTGAATAAACTGATTTTATCTGTTAACCCATTCTGGACTGGTATTCATATCAGACGACCTACTTAATAAACTGCTCGCTATTCCTATCAGTTGTGGATGAACTGGTATCGGTGCACATGTAAAGCCACCATGGTTAGGCTCTGCCGTGTCTGCCTCGCGGTTTGAGACCGTCTCTGAGAATGAGATTAGGAGAACAAAAATGGGTCAGATTTTTGCATGTGAACTATTGGGTTCTGATTTGAGTTTGGGGGGGGGGGGGGGGGGGGTCAGACATTTGTAGCCATTCTTAAGAGTATTAATTGGGTGATTTCGTGGAGTTGGTCAGGTATAATCTGATGGGATTAGCGGATGTGCTCTTTAAATAGAGTTCTGTGGCCAGGGATTAGATTATCACAGCCAGCCAGTCTCAAGAGCGGCAGACTCCCATCTCTCTGGTTTCAGTTTATGGGAATAATATGGAGACAATCACTAGGAGCAAAGATAATGATGCTACCACTGTGTACAGAGATTTTCTGTTGATGCAGTTTGTCTTTTCTTTGTCTGTTCAGCGATGGTGGCTATCACTGCTCATGCTAACTACCCAGTTCTTCTTCTATTTATTCCAAACAAAGCAGAAATGTAAAACGCATCACTTCCTGTGCGGCAGAAGACACCGGGTGTTTAGAACAGAAAATGTAAAAGCTTTCATGAACTGGCTATAGGTTAAATCACCATTGTGTTATATAAATCAGTGATTGAGAGTAGCACAATGGACATTTATTTATATGAAAATGTCACAGATTATTACTTTAATGCAACAGTAAAAAAAAGCAAAAATGTGAAGAAATTCCAAAATGTGCTAATAAGATTAATGCAGATATCTTAAGTACAGGTTTCTCTCATTTGCTTCTAGTCCTCAGCTGATTATACTGGAGAAGCTCTAGTCTCTGGAGCTTTGTCAGCTCTGTCAGTTTGGGATGGTGTTGGACTCGGAGGGAGGCGGCGGGGGTGGGGGGGTTAGTGCTGCTACCGGGGGCCCCTACCTTCCTCTCCTCAACTACCCTCCTCACATCTGGATACAATGTGGGAACAGGGCACTGAGGCCAGGGGGATAGCTAAAGGGAGGGAGGGTGTGTGAGTGTGAGTGTGTGTGTTGGGGGATTCTTTACAAAACATAAAGAGCCAATGAAAAAGGTGGTGGTGGTGGTGGTGGTGGTGGATGTGGGGAAGGGGGGGGGGGAGTTGTTCATTGCTAAAAAGCTCCCTGTCTTTGGTCTCTTCTCCCCTGTGTAGTTGACTGCGAGGCCCCAAGCAACAGACAGACAGAAAGGCAGCTGGGAGCTGAGGCAGGTAGCAAACAGCAGCCAAGGAAACACACTGCGAGTCAAAACTGAGCAGTTTCTGCTCTTATTTCAAGTCTAAAAAAAAAGGAGGGTAAATACAGTGGATTTAAAAAGCAGGGGTAGACTGATATATCGGTTTGAAGATCGCCAGTCGACGTCGTCCACCTCTGATATCATGGAACAAATTTATATGTTTTATTCATAGTAGTCTGGGTTTCAGTGGTGAGTTTTAGTGTCCAATGATGCTCTAAATGTTGTTTCAGAGGCGTTTCCACCTTTTCCACTGGTTTTTCCCCAAGAAACACTGAATACTTGCAATATTTTTACATGAAAAAGGTCAAATTTAAATGTATGGGATATCGGCAACAGTATCAATCTCGGCCTTCAAACAAATAAAATTTTGTACTAATTCTGTAGCACAAGAAAGTGTGCAAAAAGTCAAAGGACGGTGAATACTTTTTATAGCCACTGTACATGTGAAATGAGAGGAGATGGCAAATTATGTAATACATCCACCTTATTAACTACAGAGACATTAAGTGGAAAGTGAAGGCGAACTACTCCGCTATCTAATTTGTTAAATATGAACAAAGCACTGGCTAAAGAATGGGCCTGTCTTGAGGTAGCATAATGTAACGTAAATCAGTCACGGTCATAACAATACTTATGTAAGTCAATATGAGAGAGAAGTGTATTACTGCTGTTTTTGGCTGCAACACACTTCTACCTCTTGATGCTGCTTTTGTGTGAGAGAGAGAGAGAGACAGAGATATGAGGGACGGTACAAGAGAGAACGCTTCTATTCATTTATTTCTCCTTTAGCCTTTCTTCCTTCTTTGTATCTCCCTTTCGTGTCCTGTAGAAACCCTAGGAATAGATGGTGGAGGCACATGGCTGTATGCCAGAGTTCAGTTCCCCGCATCTTGGCCTTGCATTCATCTTGCATGCATGCTTGGAGTTCAACCGTAGTCTCTGATCTACATGTGGGTTTAGGGCGAGCTCATTAGCCCCTGGGCGGCCCTCCGCCTCCTCACCCCTGTCCTCGGTGACCCTGAAGCCTGCCTGACCCTGCGCTAACTCCTCCACTACTTCCTAAACCCTGTTTCCTAACTCCTATGTATTCCCTTCCCTCAGCTTCCTCGCTCTCTCGAGGGGTTTGGACATTCACATGACGGTTTCGGGGGGTCCCCAGCAAAATGAGGAAGTTTAACTTCACTGTAAAGTAATTCATCAGAAATAGTCCCACTTAGTCAGATTTCAGCACTTCCCTAATTTCCTTTTATTACCGAACCCATGTGATTTTCTTCTATGAACAATAGTTCTGCCCAGCAGGTGCAAAATAGATGAGAAGTTGATTGGAGCCATTCAAAGCTTCCCAGAAAGACTACAGGAACAAAGGTCTCAAAAACTATGAACCTCTGGCCTAAAGATTAAACACGGGGACTCATGACCTGGGGGCTGCCTGTTCAAATCCCAGTGAAAGGGAACAAGAAACGCTCTCCTGATTCCCTCAATGACTATTATGGGGCAGCAAGATGGCCGCATGGTTAGTACCATTCTCACTGAAGTAGTGGGAATCTTTCCACCCAGAGAAAGTCTGATATTCTACTGTTTAGTTGCATTTAGGGTGGTATTTAGTTCAATCTGATATTTAGAGGGGGAGATTACAAAATTACAAAAAAAGATTACACATTTTCTTTACTAATAGCCTACTACATAAATTGATAGTAATATAGCGGTAACATAGTAGTTTGTTACACCGCAGATTACTGGAAAAGGTAATAACATTACTTGTTACCACGCAACACTGATCATTATGGATTCAATCTAGTGCACTCCTGTGCTGTACCCACTGGTAGTCTGTCTACACACACACACACACACTCACACACACTCACACATCGTGGCAAGGTTAGGCTGACATCAGTGGCTAACGATCAGTTCTTCTGTGTTGAATGATTAGCTGCAGTAGCCTGGAGACATTTCCAGCTTGTTTCCCTAAGTCAGTCAGACATGCAGCATCACTGGCCTTCAATCTGCACTAACTACATCCACTACCTTCCATTCCCTTTGACTCTTGGCTTGACTCTGAAAAAAAGAGCTCTACTGACTATACAGGACAATAACGATGTAGTGAGAGTGATTCAGATGGAAAAGGTCTAATTGAAAAGCAGAGCAGAGGTATATAAGTTTGTTGCTATCATTTAAAGTTGTTTTCATGCGCAACTGGGTTAACTGCAGTAGTTACCCAGTTCCTCATGGGAGATTGGACAACAGAGGACAAAAAGTGTTTTGTTTGTGTGTGAGTGTGCGTGTGTGTGTGTGTGTGTGTGTGTGTTGTTATCCAGTCTGTCCAGTAGAGACGCTAATATCAGGAATATCAGGGTATCTGCAGGTTTCAGAAAGCCAAATTTAAGACTTTTTAAGAGTTTTATTCCACCTGGATTTAAATTTAAGACAAATTTTGCGGCCAAAATAAAGAAACAGAAATCTATCATAAGCCTTTATCAGATTGCACATAGCTAATGAAGGTTATAAAGTGATAAATGTGCAAAAGGACACCAGGACATTAAATGTTTAAGGACATGAAGTCCATTTACATTTATAGAAGCAGATATGAAAACAAAACATGTATTAACCCTGTTCTGTATTCATCTAAGAGTCAACATGCATGTGGGTCAAACTTATTGTGACAAACTGGGAGTGCAAATAACGTAATAAAAGATAAGAAATTAAAACTGACACTACTGCCGGTCCCATTCACATAATTTGGTTGAACTACAAAATTCAGAGCATTTGTCCTTATGTCGTTTACCTTACTTTCAAACTCTGCCTTGACAAAATATCCCTGACAGTAAAGAATCTAATTTTATAGTTGCATCAAAATGAAACTTGGTTAATTTAAAAATAAACCATTATATGGTGAAAATACTTTGCATAAAGTGGTGATCCATAAGTTCCTCTTTTTTGTTCCTTTGTCTCCATCTTTGGTGCTCAGCCCTCATTTCTGTGGTGTTTCTGCACCTGTCAATCAAACAGTGTGTCCAGTACTGTGACGTCTTTTTCCTTGGATTTTCTGCTGATGAAGTTTGAGTTTCTGTAGGTGGCGCTCTTTTCTTTGTCTGTTCAGTCATGGTGGCTATCACTGCTCATGCTAACTACCCAATTCTTCTCCTACTTATTGCAAACAAAGCGGAAACATAAAACACATCACTTCCTGTGCTGCAGAGGATTTTTCTCAGGAAAGAGCTACCAGACTAGAACAGCAAATGTAAAAGCTTTCATGAACTGGCTAAAGCCTGAATCACTATTGTGTTATATCAATCAGTGATTCAGTGATATAATTTAAGACTTTTCAGACTTTTTAAGGACCCGCAGACACCCTGAAGAGGACAGAGGAGTCCACTCTTTCCCATTTAGAGTGTGTGTGTTAGCTGGAACAGAATGGCCGATGCTAAAAGGAGCCTCTCTGCTTAGGAAACAGTTCACCCAACCCCCACCCACCCTTAATGCCCTCTGGGCTGCTGTGAGTTTGGATTAAGTTTGGGTGCCATGTCCCCTCCCCGCCCAGCCCGGCCGTCACCCCTGCAAAACACACATACAGACACCCACACACACACACACTTGAGTAAAGTAGTTTAATCCAGACACGCTACAGTTTTCAGTGTGACAGAAAGTGGCCCGTCAAATATGAAGAAGGCCATTAGGAAGGCCAAAGTCTCGCAGACAAACAAGCAGAGAGACTAGACACACAAGGTTAGATGAATGCAATGGCAAGAAAAAGCACGTCAAAATAATTAGGCAGATTAACTGGAGGGTGTGATGCATTGTGCCAGATAGAGCCTATCAAAAATGCTCAAATAACTTTATTTAGTTGTGTCTTTTATGTCCTGTAAGTCATGTTTGATTGTTTCATAATTTGTACTATCGTGCTAGCTAGTATTTTTTCCATCAGAGAGACTGCTTTATATACTTCAGGTTTAAAGGAATAATAAAAAAAAACATTTTACTAAGACATTATTTATGATCTAAAAAAAAAAAAGTCAATAGTAAATGGGGTTTATCAAACAGAATTGACTGTATCCTTTTTGAATTCCCATTTTATAGAATTTAATTAAGCTGTGTGTGTGTGTGTGTGTGTGTGTGTGTGTGTGTGTGTGTGTGTGTGTGTTTATATAAGTGGATCAATAATGGTAGTCTACTACAGTGACATCTGGGCTGGACAAAGAGAGCTCTTCCTTCCCTAGGCAGCTCTCCCCTTCTCTCTCTCTCTCTCTCTCTCTCTCTCTCTCTCTCTATGTCTCTCTCTCTCCCCCAATCCGTGATCACAGCCACGTGGTTCTCTGGGCTACTTCTCCCAGCTAAGCTCATTTCTCTTCTTTAATCCCGCAGCAATCACAGCAACAATGCCAACCATTGGTTCATAGACGCAGGCAGAAATCTATTAACTATGATCACTGTGTCAGCTAAACCTGATAAGGACTGCTAATGAATCCAGCGCATTCATCTCAATGTCGCGTGCTGGCGATTGTTCTTTCATTGGATCATCAATAATGTGTAAGATGGAAAATCAACGCGGGTGACGGTGATGGATAATGCAACATCTAATATAGCGAACATGTACGGATTGCGCTTCCATTTGGACCAAAAACCCCGCCACATCCTATCCAATTCAGCTTCAAATCTCCTATGCATTTGCAAGGAGCGCCAAAGCTGCTTGCATCACAACAGGCCCATGCTGCTGTAAGTGCCTCCAGTCACTGCAAACCACCAGGGTTAGACTGATAAAGGAGGTCGATATTGGCCCTTTATTAAAAATATCAGAGGAGGATATCAGCCTGTCAGTGTGGTCCACCTCTGATATGATGGAGGTTCCTCCCTGACCACAGCAGGGGGAAAATGTTTTTATTATTATCATTTTTATATCAGAGAAATCGTTCCAGTGTGGTGAGGGGAGGATTTCACTCAACAGTCTGTAAAACCTGCAGTGAAACCTGCTTCACCTGGGTTCACTGCTTTTGTTTCCGTCTCCATGCTAACATCTGGCAGTCGGCTCGTCAAAATGAACGCTTTGGAGGCTCGACTTGCTTGTTAGAGGATTCCTTCACCTTGATGACCGATCAAACGGCTTCTAAACCCTCAGATTTCCTCAAGACGCCTTTGTCGCTCTCTCGTCGAAGACATTGCTGTTGTTGTTCTCTGAGTTTTTGTCACTGCTATTTACAGTTACGGTTGCTTCTTTAATCTTCACGCGTCCCCACTGGTGTGGAGTGTGAATAAATGAACAATACGAAGCCACACCACATAGCTACACAAATGTGTACGTGGCGCTGTGTTTGACTGTTTCTGTTTGAGGCAAGTTTGACTTTGTTGTAAGTATAAACCCACCTCAAAGAATTTCATTTTCAATTTTTGTGTCCCATGATTGTGTAAATGCTGTTTCAGAGGCTTTTCCAACCTGACAAGAATGCAATTCTCGGGGAAAATGTCAGAGAAATGTTTTTTGGAGCATAAAAAAAGAAAACATAGTGAATATTGGCACAAAATCAGCTGCTTTGATTAAAGAAATCAGTGTCAGCCCTCAAAAACCCATACCAGTTGAACCCCACACAACACCGCCAGCACCTCCCAAATGACCCCACGCTTAAATCCCCCAGCCAGCACCTCCCCTACCCCCCACCAGCTCTAACCCCTCTCCTATCTTAATCCTCTGATTACCACATCATTTCTTTGGGTCTAATTTGGACAGCTATCAGGCTTGATAGTTTACTATCAGGACAGTGCTGCTCGCTTGGCATGGACTCTATTGATCCGTGTGTGTGTGTGTGTGCGTGTGTGTGTTGAGGAGGGGGGGTGCAGGTGACCCAAATATAGGGATTAACTACCCACCTGTTACTAAAGTTTACAGAAAAATGGGCAACCAAGAGCCTTGTTTGGTAGTGAAGGGTAAACATAGATACTGGCAATATGCATGGCGACTGTAGTCCCAGCAAAAAGAAATTCCTTTTGATTATCCTAGGCGGTAAGCAATGCGTTTCCCATGGAGGGCTCATTTATAATTTAATCCAGGAGCTTGGTGTTTCTAGGCTAACACAGAGAGATTGCCCTTTCAGAGTGGAAACCCCCACCGTGCAGCAGGGAATCAATGCCGTCACCACAGAAGAGACACAACACCTTCATATTAAAATGATGTGATTGTCCGGACAACCAAGCCAGAAGATGCGCACATTTTTTTTTTTTTCCTCCATTATTTTTGTTACATAACAAAAAAAAAGAACAGCTGTTAAAATGAGGTTTCGCACTTGTTGTTTGCTGCCTCTCCCTGTAATCCAACCTCAATACGCCACAGAAAGTTATTTAAGGCTGTGAAGGCAGATACATCTTCGCTTGTGTCTAGGGAGGATTTATACAATGTAAAGCATCACAGAGAAGAGAGGAGGGAAAGAATGAAAAGAGCTGAACACATCAAACCTCAGCCTCACTGACCAGGCGCATAAACATGGCCGCCTCGTGATTTGATTACTTTTTTCATATCCGTCCTTGTGCAAAGCCACCCAACATCACCAGTTTGAAGAGAGGAGAAGAAGCAGAGGGTGGAAATTACACTCTGTGATGGAGCTGCAAGACTGAATGGCCTCAATCTAAGATATATAGTAGTATCCAACTAGCTAATACTTGGTACGATGCCCTTTTGCCTCCAGAGCAGCCTGATTTCTTCCAGGACTGGATTCAACAAGGTGCTGGAAACCTTCCACAGGGACTTTGGTCCATGTTAGCAGTTTTCAGCGTCGCACTCATGCTACAAACCCTGTTCTGCCTCGTCCCAGAGGTCTGTACTGGGTTGAGATCTGGAGACTGAACTAAAGTCACTGTCATGTTCCTGAACCATAGTCAGATGATGCGTAAACGTGGAGGTGTAGCTAATAAAGTGAGTGTACACCAGCCTGTCTGTCATGTAATGTCATGTAAGACGGTCTGAGGTCTTTTGGGGACTTAGCCTGCAACAGATCCAACTCAGTGACATGACATAAAACAAAACAAATATCTACAATGGCCGTGTCCTCAAAGTGTTGAACACCCCTCTCGGCTGCTGAAGGTAAATGAGCACGTCCATGGTGAAAAGGCACAAGGCAGTAATGAGTAATGAAAACAGCCGAGTTAGTGGTGCCATTCAGTAAAGGGCCTGCTGCTGTGGAATGTGAGGCTCCATTCATTCACAGGGTTAAAAATGCATTTCTGCCACCACAAAGCCCTGCCTTGTCTTCATTGTTTCTCACCACACCAATAAAACACTTCCACATTCTGACCGAAAATAAAAAAAAATAAAAATGAAATTGCTAATTTTACTCCCACAGATACATGAAGAGGGAGGGGGGGGCAATGGGGTGAACTTAGCAAAAGAAAAAGTCTTCGGAGGAGATAAAAAGTCGTGGTGCAGTTGAAAGTTTAATCACGATAAGCACGGGGGTGAAAAAGTAAGCACACAAGCTGCTCACAAAAGACAAACAGTCCTATTGACAGAACGCGAATCTATGCAGCATTTATTCAGTGCATGAAGAGAGACACAATGGTGGAAGGCAATCAAATAAAAAAAAGCTTCACTCAAGTCATGTGTGAGCCACTGTGGGCTCGGCTTGTGAATATGAAGCATTTTGCAACAGGCTTCCTAAGAAAGTGGTCTCGTCTAACTGTGGAGGCTGTCATTCTGAAACTGTGGTAGGATCAACCGAACTTGATTAAGCATGAATCAGATTTGTATTAGTCAACCGATACCCAAGATAGAAGTCACATTTAACCATTGGCCATGTTCCTCTTTTCCTTCTCTGTAACACTTTGCTAAAAAAAGTGATCTCAGACCTGTAAGTGCTTACTTCTTGTTGGATGCCTTTTAGAGTGTCATTCCCTCGAACAGCTGGGTGGAAAACTTTCAGAAAACCATTAATATGTGTTTTCCCCCTTAAAAGACCCTATCGTCATGTGACTTTCATCAGTTGCTATGATGTACGCTACAAATTTATCTCATAAAGATTTATGCCAGCCGTAAAGAAAAAGCTTTGTAAACTGTTTACCCCACACTTCATGCCTGGTGCAATTCATATGTTTGAGGATAGATGGCGCTCTCATGGGACAATGGACTTCACTATTTTAATAGCCACTAGTCAATTTGGGGAAATAAGATAATTTATTGTCATTGTGCAGTGTTAGAGGTAGTTGTATCTGCTTGTATAAGCAGAGAGTGAGAGCTGCACGCTGTAGAAGAAATGTTTAACATAATGTCTGAAATCTGACAAGGGGAGACAATGTAATCCTGTCTGCAAAACAATGCTCTGTCTCTCTGTGTGTATGTGTGTGTGTGTGTGTGTGTGTGTGTTAGTGTGTGTTTGTGACCTTACGAAAAAATAAATTTTAGACAGATACTAAACACATTAAACCACATGGAATCCTATAGTAGCACCATAGGAAATGGAAAAAAATACCACTAAGTACAATACGTTCACTATAAACTCACTATTGAGAATCACACGCACATTATGAGGACCATTACAGAAATATTTTAGGAATGCCAGAGGAGATAAAACAAATACCATACAGATATCAGATCACAACTTAAAATACAAATACTAATAGGTAAAAAATGTACAGCAGGAAATCCTATAGTAATGCCATAGAAGTTAAAATAACTTAAAGTATAATAAGGTCACTATAAACTCAACACTGAGTACACATACACACAATAAGTCCTAATCGGACTATTAAAGTGATTTTCTGTTTGCTTGTTTGTTTGTTTGTGTGTGTGTGTGTGTGTGTGTGTGTGTGTGTGTGTGTGTGTGTGTGTGTGTGCGTGCGTGCGTGTGTGTGTGTGTGTGTGTGTGTGTGTGTGTAAACTCCACCAACACAAAGTTAACCCTATTTACTATGACTGGCTATGTCAGTATTCTGACGAGACCAGATAAGACAACGCCTAGGTTTTGCCATTTGTATTCGTTTAACTACAAACAACATGGGCGTGCGCGTGTATTGACACGTGCGCGCGCACACCCACGCGCAAAGTCGTATTTTTTTCCGTACTGTAAACTCTGCTTTTACATAGGCTAACTATCTGATCACTGCACCAGCCTGCCCCTAACTGGAAATAATCCTATAGTAATTCTATAATATTCCTATAGGAATTTATAGTGTGTCTTCGGTGCTCAATAGCAAGTTTATCGTGACCTTATGGGACTTTATGGTATCGTTTTATCTTTAATGGTATCACTATAATATTCCTATAGGAACTTATAGTGTGTCTATGGTACTCAATAGTGGGTTCATAGTGACCTTATGGTACTTGATGGCATTGTTTTATCTCCTATGGTATCGCTATAGCCTAATATTCCTTTGGGAACTTAGTTTTGCCGACTATTTGTATAGTATCCTTCTTAAATTCATCATAGGATTACTACAGCTCTTTTCGCAAGGTTTCAGTCTCTTATCACTCAAACATTCCTCAAAATGACCCATATCTCCACTGTAGCACATGGGGATTTAATGCCCATTTCTCAATCAATCCTGTTTACACTCTAAAAGGAAATGACTAGTTTAAAGCCAGAGACGTGGAGCCTGTAACAGCCTAATATTGCAGTAGCAGGGAGTCCAACGAACACACCCTCAGAATAACAAACAATAATAATTATATACAGTCACTTCCTTACCAGTTAAACACCGCCGAGCTGAAACACCAAAAAAAAAGACCGGTGCGGATCTCCAAAAAGCAAATATAAGTCCAGATGCAGCAGAGATAAGAGGAGATAGACGGAATCTTCCAGTGCAGCGACTGACAACAACAGGCTGTGCTTCAATTTGGTAGAATTATAAGGAATTATTATTATATCTATTGCGAATTCCTATCCTGTTCTCCTTGTGTTGTAGAACTGTACAGGTTTCTCTCTCTCTCTCTCTCTCTCTCTCTCTCTCTCTCTCTCTCTCTCTCTCTCGTTTCACTCTGAGCTAGTGCTGCCTTCATGTGCTGTCGGAAATGTCGGAAATTCGAGCGAAGCTGCACAAACAATCGAATAACGTGGTAAATAGCACTGGGGAGCGTGGGAATTTTCTATGACACCCCAAGTTGCTAAAATGACGTTGCTAAAATGAAGTGACGTCTAAGGAAACAGTGGCCAAATCTGCACACACACTCTTTGATGTGGTTTCCAGTGTTTCCGCCAGGATTTTCGAAGAGTTTTCTGCTATTTTTGGCAAGATAAACATGATTTTCAACAGAGTAACAACTACTGCCAACTTAACTAGTCTGCCCATATTTTCTTCATTTTGATTATGCTAGCTGTAGTCAACTGTCAGATGTAGGGTCAAACAACTTCGTTGTCACAAAAAATTCGGTCATGAGTTCTCCTTTAAATGGTTGAACTTTTCTAAGCTGTAGAAACTGTGCTACTCTTAGAAAGACGCGGTGTAGGCTAAATGTAGGCTACCCGTAGGCCTATACAACTTTTGGATAACAAATTAATTAAATCATCGATTACATTCCTCATTTTCTCTTCTTCATTCTGCCACTGCAGCAAAATGTAGCTCTTGTTCCATTTGATTTGTAATATAAAGCTGCCAAGAAAACTACTTTTGTTGCAGGTTCCATTTTGTTATTGGTGTTATTATTATTATTAGCCCATTACTATCACTACCATAATTATTATTATTATAAGGGGTGTGATTCCAAGCAAGATGCATCATTTTTGATAAATGTGACTATCATGCTCCATGCTAATTAGTGTAGGTCATATAAATAGGCCTACTGTATCTCCAATAAATGTATTAAAATGTCATTGAATGTATTGTTTGCATTTATGTATATATTGTTAGTGAGATTTGTTACATATTGTACATACTAGTTTTTGTTTCATATTGACAGTGGAATGGGTGGACTACTCAGTTTCCCAGAATGCATCCCTCTATAAATGGATATAGGCTACATAGGGTAGTGATGGTAGACACATGGCCTAGAGAGCCTTGTGCTGAAACACTGATGATCAAGAAGAATGTGCATCTATCTTTCTAAAATAATTATGTCTGACCAAATGCGTGCCAATTCGTATTTACGACCTCAGAACGGAGAAGTCGGAGCTTACGAGGGGCAATTGAAGGCAGCACGAGAATGGAGAGAAGCCCTGTGAAACACCGAGGACAAGATTGAGGGCGAAAAACGAGAAGCAAAAAAGTTTGCCCCGACCCTGCAGCCCTGGCTATTAAACCTCAATCCACAATAGTCGCATTATGTCACGGTGTGTGTGTTTCGTTTACGTCCTGCTCGCTTCCCATCAGGGGATCGGGCGGTGCGTTGACGTGTGTGTTTATATTAAATTGTCCGGAGAAGAAGCGACAAAACAATTGTCCCCCAGCACGCCGATAGCCACACCAAACATGCGCAATCGCTTTCGTGCGTAAAAGACATTTTGGTGCCACAGGCTGATATTGCACTAAGCCTATATGTGATTTGGTTGCACCCCCCAACCCCCCCTTCCCAAGTCATACGTGTACATACAGGTAACAATAGCCTAGGCAATGGAGTTAAGGGGGAATCAGTATCACTTCGGCAACGTCATCTGGGATTTTGTCTTGTAGCTATTGACACACCACATATAACATCCCCCTCACACACACACACACACACACACACACACACACACACGCACACACTACTCTTATCCTCGGATACAATTTACAGCAGCAGCAGCAGCTGTATAATAATAGAATAAGCATCAATCCTGTAGTCCCATTATGCTCCTTTACCATAACAGCAGCCTTGCATCCTGTAGGTTCATCATTGTAAAAAAAAAAAAGTTATACGCACATCTCTACCCCCCCTCCCTCCCCCCCCATCCATATATACACACACGACCCCCCTCCTTCCTTACTCCTCCCTCGCCACATGTTTCCACAACACCCCCCCCCCCACACACACACACACACACACACACACACACACACTCAGCATGCAGATGAGTTGTGAGAGCCTTTAAGTTGAATTGGCGCAGAGACTGGGTGGAGAAACACTGGGAGAGAGCCTGCAAAGGTGTCACATCCTTATAATAAGGACAAGGAGCGTCGTCATCATCCACGCTGTCAGCACCGGTGCCTTGCTCAATGGCAGCTATGCCGCGTCTATTATGTAGGACACCGACTTCCTAATATGGACGGTTCCCCCCCCCCCCTTCCCTCCTCCCGCCCCAACCTCCACCTCCACCCTGTGTGTCTGTCTCCGTCTGAATAACACAAGCAGCAAAACAGATCTAAAAAAAAAAAAAAAAAAAAAAGAAGAGAAACTGTTGTTCCCCAGCCTGGATATTTTTTTCCGCACAGAGCTGTGTTTTTGTAGCGTCCCCCCCCCCCCCCCCCCCCCCACTCCTCTCGTTCCGTCAAATCTGGTTGTTTGATGCCGCAAAGACAGGAGATAGTGCAGTGCTGTCCTAAAATTCAATGTAGAAACAGAGCAACGGTAGGCAGGAGCTGAGTGTCTGTGGAAAGTTTACTTAACCTCAGGCATGTTGCTGGAGGGTATGAACTCAGGTTATTCCCACATTTGTATTTGCAGAATTAAGTTTAGGAATCTTTGTACAGGCTGACATGAATCTTGATGACTTCAATTTTTAATAAGTAGTATCAAACTGGTGTTAAGTTACAGGAAGATAGGGGCTAAAGCATACAATAATAAATTCACTGGAAATAGAATTGATTTTTGGCTATATTGATATTTGTGTTGCCTTATGATGATCACCGACTGGAGGTCATACAGTAGTTTTTTTTTTATTTACCACTACATTCCTGCCTGCATGTAACCTATTTATACATCAAGATCGGACAATCGGCTTCCTACTAGACTCTGTTCAAACCACACGGGCTAGTCCGATACACTGTATAGGCGCACAGAAGGACAGAAATGAAAGCTCCACGTACCTGTTTTATCGGAAAAATAATCCAGGGTGACTTCAAGATGCATAGACAATCCTAAAGGTGAAAGCATGCTCTTTGCAGTGTATGCTGAAGTGCATGATTGAGTGGGTCCGGTCCATTCTGTACTGTGGGGGGGGGGAGGAGTGATCCTTCTCCACTATCCCCCTCCTGTCGCCTATGTTTACACTCTGAAATCAAAGATAGAAATTTATCTGCACTAGTCTTTACCCGCAGCACGACTTATTTACTTATAAAAGCGAGATAAGTCCCTCTGTGATTGTTCTGGTAGTTTCCTGACACCCCTTTTCCGCGGCCGAGTGGTTTTTCCCGCATTAAATGGAACTATCTGCTATTGTCTCATCAGCGAAAAGTTCTTGATAATGTTGAGGATTCAAAAAGTCCGCACACACTGCCAGAAATACCCGTCTCACTGAGGTATTTCATCTAGCGTTGAGTTTTAAAACGGTATTTTTCTCAAAACAAAGTGAAACAATCTGACAAAGAGAGTGAGGTAATTCCACTTGTTTCCAATGCAAATCAATTTTCACTTGAATGGAGTGTCATCTTGATACTGGTGGAGAGATCTGCCTTGTTCTTGCCTTGTTTCGACATGCTGACATCCGTTTCTGAGGAAAAGTCTAGCGACTAGTGAATAATCTCACCCTAATGGGCAGAGTTTTAATAAAAAATAAGATTTTAAGACTGAATTAAAGACTAAATGATTGATTAGATGGAAATTTTCTGCAGTGCAGCCTCACAGTTAAAGCTGGATGTAATCCACTCTCTTTTTTTACATTCATGTTTGCATATTGCATTAATCTTTATTGCTTTATCCTGCCCTCTTTATTATTATTTGTTTATGAGGGAAATTCCTGAAACAAATGAAACTGCATTGGAACCTAGTAGAATTACCTCACCCTCAATGGCAGAAATGTTCTCCTATTTTAAGAAAAATGAGCTTTTAAGACAGAATTAAAGACTAAATGTTTTAGGCTATTTTCTGTGGAGCAGTTAAGGCTAGGAGCAATTATTCACTCCCTCTTTGTTCCATTAATGTTGTTGTTGGAGTGAATGATTAATCATTTTAACAAATTCAGTCAAACAGGTTCTCAAACCTGTTCTGCATTTACTCTTACAGATGACAGACTAAAGAATGCAGCTCCAATTTGAGATAAATGTTTTTCTATTTTTAGTAATCCATTATTAGACAATTAATAAATACTACTAATAATATAATACCTATAGATAGCTACTATATCTACAACACTGTTATTACACATAGTGCCACTAAGACACAGGTGCAGCTCTAATATTCCTTACCCTGTGCAAGTCTTTTGATAACAATTGATTATTTGCTTAAAATGCACCTCTTTGGATGTGATGATTAATTAGGCTGTATTTGGCCCAAGCCAAACAAAGAGTTAAATTAGGTCCCTATGCAGGTCTGGACAGTCTGGAAAAGCATGGAAAACGAATGTGATAATTCCCAGACCTGGAAAAGGATCTTGTATCTTGGAAATTGCACAAAAAGGTCTGGAAAAGTATAGAAAAATATTGTTGTTCAGTCCTGATTCATCTGATTACACGTATCTAGTTGTGGATCCATTGCCTTTTCACATATTGGGATATTGGGATTGGGATATACCTTGTCAATAGTTATATTGCCCAGCTATCAGCATACATCATGCTGAATCTTCAAATTCAGTCATGCAATTAAGGTCCGGGAAAAATCTGGAATTCTGAAGTAAGACAATATTCAGGAAATTTTGTATATAGGCTGAGTTCATTAATTTTTCCAGGCCTAAAGACAGCGAGCAGATCCAGATCTATGGACACAGCTGTTAAAATGGACTCCAGCACATTGTGTGATATAGTGGTGTTTACTAATTGTCTCCACAGTGTTGTGGGTGTTGTGCAGCGGTCGGCTTGTTTGCTCAGCATGCGTGCCAAGGGAAGAAGCCATGTTGCTGACTGCTGATGTACCAGTGATTTAAGACACACAGACATCTTATCAACAGCGAGCCCTTGAATCGTAACAGCAGGCACGCGCGCGCTACACACACACACACCGCCCCGGAGCCCAACAGGGCCTCCCCGAGCACGTGCACACACACACACACATAAACACACACACATGCATACACACCGACAGACTGATATATGTATCATAACTACTGAAATACATCATTGCGTTCTGGAAAATATGATCTACTCGCATACACATAATAATACACATAACAAACACACAGACACACACACGCACATATGTACACACCTGCATACCCAGTCACACACACACACACATAGACACACACACAAAAACACATGCATCATAACTACTAAAGTATGTCATTACATCCTTGAGAAAATATGATCTACTCACACCCATACACATAAACAAACACACACATACACATACACAAAGACATACATAGATGCACACATACATACTCACTCACAGACACACACACACACACACACACACACACACACATACATGGACACACACATAAAAACACACAATCTAACTACTAAAATACATTATTACTTCCTGGAAAAAAATACGATGTACTCACACCCATACATATAACACACACACACACACACACACACGCATACATGCAAACATGCACACATGCATACCCATTCACAGACACAGACACACAAAAACACACGCCATAACTATGAAAATACATTATTACATCCTGGAAAAAATATGATCTACTCACACCCATACACATAACGCAGACAGACACACACACGCACACACAGCCACACACACAGCCACACAGTGGTTCGTAGTTACTACACAATGAACAGAGCCTCCCTGCTCTCTCTCTCCCTGTAGTGTGTGTGAGTCACTGTTCAGATACTTCCTGTCATAAGAGAGCAGTCTTTAAAACAGCCTCCCTCTCTTCATTCCTGCTTTCCAAGTAAGAGGCAATGTCAGGGCAAACACACACCAAGGTGTCCTCTGTCTCTCTCTCTCTCTCTCTCTCTCTCTCTCTCTCTCTCCGAGCCACTCGATTGAGAAGCTTCCCTGTCGTTTGTCGAATGCCCTTCAGTCTGCAGGTCACCCACTCAGCATTTTAAAGCGCACCTCAGTGAACCCTCACCTTCAAGAAGGGCTTGAAAATCATACACATACGCTGCGGTACGAGTGGTGCATGCATGTATTCACACACAAGCGTATGCATAGCTGCTCGTGCATGTATACACACACACACACAGACACACACAGACCCATGCACACACCTCACCTCAGGCCATGCAGTCTTTTAATAGCTACCCGTGGTATCCAACACAATGGTGTGCACTACACTCGATTACACCATTTATATACATATGAAGCACATATTTCACATTTAGCAATCCATATTTTTAGAGTTAAAATTGTTTATCTTTTTTTTGTCTCCATTTTGGTGCTAAGCGCTCATTACTGTGGTGTTTCTGCACTGCATTTCCCACAGATCACCTGTCAATCAAACAGTGTGTCCAGTACTGTGACGTCTTTTTCCATGGATTTTCTGTTGATGTTTGAATTTCTGTAGGTGGCGCTCTTTTCTTTGTCTGTTCAGTCATGGTGGCTATCACTGCTCATGCTAACTAATAACCAGTTCTTCTTCTGTTTATTCCAAATAACAACAGATTTTTCCCAGGAAAGACCTACCAGACACCGGGTGTTTAAAACAGCAAATGGAAACGCTTTCATGAACTGGCTATAGGTTGAATCACTATTCTGTTTTATCAATCAGTGAAACAGATATTTATTTATTTGGAAATGTTGCCGGTTATTACTTTAAGCAACCAATACTGTAAGTAAACCCATGTAATTAATCCTTATTCATTCCTCATATAGTCTATCTGACATGTGCTGAAGTGTCTGCTGCAGATGTTTATATAACCCCACTATTGTTTACATTGTAGTTTTATGTTTATATTCTATTTTTCCCTGCTGTATTACATTGCTGTTGCTGCTGCTCTGACCCAATTTCCCTACGGGGATCAATAAAGTTTCACCTTCACCTATCTTATCTCAGAATGGAAGCGGTGGAGGCAGAAGACAAAGCAAAAATGCTGCTGTTTGGTGCTGAGGTACGTTACCATCGCAAGTCTGCTCCGGTGACTGACACCCTCAGCCCCCTTGTGCTCAATTAGCTCGTAGTGCATTAGCGACCGCATGCTAATTGTCAGCTGGCAAAGGAGTGCAAGGAGAACCTTTATTTACCTCAGGGACTGTTGGTGGGGGTGGGAGGATGGGGGTAGGGGGGGGGGGGGGGTGCTTTGTTACCTAACCAGCCAATGAGCACATACAGTATCTCTGAGCAGCACAAGCAAAGCCCACATCATGCTATACAACATTAAATATTTATGTGATATCAGATTACCTCTTTTGAATAACAGGCAAATAATACCCTTTTTTTGGACTCTGACCCCCACCCACCTCTCAATTCAATTCAATTCAATTCAATTCAGTTCAGTTCAGTTCAGTTCAGTTCAATTCAATTCAATTCAATTAATCAATTCAAAAGGTGCTCTATTGGCATGAAATACAAAATTACCTACAGCCAAAGCAAAAACAAATAACAGATTATATTCAGTTAGTAACCATGACAGTCTGGCATTATCAACAACAAATGGTGCAATAATATATTAACCAATCACTGAATCAATAGACAAATGTATCAAAGCACATACAAAATGCACCTTTGTTCTTCTTCCCTGTCTGAAATGGTGGCAGGTTATTGCATATTTTGCTCCAAGTGTGCAACACTCCTTTATTTCTCCTAGGATATGTTGTCTTGTTTCATTTGAGGGGAAAGGCGTTCAGAAGGACTGCGTATTGTTTTGAATTTAGGAAGATGAGTTTCTCTTCACTTCTTCATAGTTACTACAATGCAGGAGGAAATGCTGCTCTCTCTCTTTCTCTCTCTCTCTGTTTCTGTATCTCACTCACTCGATCTGAACCAGCTTTTGGATTTCATCTGTTTCCTGACACACACACACACGCACGCACACACACACACGCACACGCACACGCACACACACACACTCTCTCTCTCTCTCTTTCTCTATTTTTTCCCCTCCCCTCCTCTCCTTTTTCATTTCTCACATCTCTTTCAATTTGCCCCCTCCTCTCCTCTCTCTGTCTTTCTCTCTCTCTCTTCCTCTCCTCTCTTTGAGCACCTTTCCTTTCCATCTTATCAAGTTCCATAGACACCTTAAGGTTGAGAGGGAGGGGGGGGGGGGGGTTGGATCCACCCACACGATTGATCATTCATGCTATTTTAGCTATGTTGTTGTTCTGGGCTGGGCCACAACATCCACCTGCAAAGCCTCAAAATGCAACACAAACCTCGTGACGTCACCGGATCGGCACGCAGCTCAGCTAATAACCACATTAAGGAAAACAGATACACAGTACAAACGCGGGTAAATCATGCTTATAATAGCTAATTCGTCACCTATTGGGAGGTTGAAAAAGAAGTCAAACGGCTGTTTTCTGTTGTTAGTTGAGGGTGTGTGCAGTGTGTCTCTGTGCGAGGAGGGAGGGGTGGAGGTTGTTGACAAGTCCTCTCAGTATAAAGGGAAGGTGATTGATTGAGAAGTCCCAGGTTGCGTACTCTGTCGCTAATACAGTTACATGGTGTAATCATGCAATAATAACATCATAATCCTATCTGGAATGAGAAAGTGGACTGTGTGCTGCAGGCAGTGATTGAGGCCATTTCCTGTGTGTGTGTATGTGTATGTGTGTGAGTGTGTGTGTGTGTCTCTGGCAGTGCATTTTAAGCAGCGGTGACTGCAGGAAGAGGCAGCCTGATGGATACAGGATCATACTGCAGCGCTGACATTGTCTTCAGTCCTCCTCCTCCTCCTCCTCTTCCTCCTCCTTCACCCTCCCCTACTGTCTGCCTGCCTCTCAGCAGAATTATCACTCTAAAAAAAAACACTAGCCTCCACACACACACACACACACACACACACACGCACACACACACACACACACACACACGCAGATGCAAGAGCAAGCACAGCCACATGCAAATGCAAACACATTCATTGCATGAACACACATGTGCACACAGACATGCACACACACACACACTAAACAAGAGCAAGCACACATGCTAATTGCAAGGGAATAAGCACTCTCGGCAGAGGCACACAACTGCACACACACACACACACACACACACACACACACTGAAAAGGTAGCGATATATTCCCTACAGCAAAACTACTGTCTCTATCTCCCCCCTTGCATACACACATACTCCCCGGCTGCCACACATAAGGGAGTGAGATCATTCAAAGGCAGCCATGCATGCTCAGAGACAAGGTGCTGCGAGAGCAAACAATAAGAAAAAAAAAGCCATCAGTGTGACACCAAGAGTATCATTGCAAGGATTTCATCATGAAATCTTATGTCATTCTGCGAGTGTATTGCAGAGCTCACGTAAGAATCCCATGTCTGAGTAACAAGGCAAACAGGAAGTCGGGGTGGGGGGGGTTGTACCTTGCCATGCATGCATGGTTTATTTTACTAATGACAGCGGCCCCATTACATACAGCTCGTGACGGAAGAAGGGAAGTATACACTCCTGTCGCAGCCCTTTAAGTCAAACACAGAGCCGTCTCTGTCTGTCCTCAGGTTCAAAAGAGATAGAGATAGAGAGGAGGGAGGGAGGGAGGGAGGGAGGGGGGGGGGCAGGAAAACGTGCCTAAGCTTGCGCTGTATGTGTGCTTGCATGTATGTATGCCTGCGTGTGTGACACTTGCACGTATCAGCTTCGTTCTATATATTGGCACACACTGCAATTTGAAGCCTCCGCTGTTGTGCTTTACATTGTGTCACCCACTGCCTTTGCAACCGATGCTGTTTACACTCTCTGCATTCAGTGTCTTGTAGCACGGTTTGAAAAAAAAAAAAAAAAAAACACTGGTACAACACCCTTTATACTCACTTCTCGTAGTATCACTTCCACTTCTCTCATCAGGTAAAGTGAGCCCGCCATCATTTCACTGAAAAACATTTAGGAGATCCATGTGCTGGTTCTTTTCCAAACATGGATGGTGTGTGTTTGGATTCAGTAACCTTTAAACGATGTTGAAATTCAGGCCAACAGATTATAGTGGTCTATGAAATATGATTAAAGATTATTGCATGGGTTTAGCCTTGTGTCATTGCTCTGCAAAACTCCTACTGGGTCTTTGTGAATTTTATTCCAATAAATGTGGTGCAAGGAAGTCTATAACTGCTGGCAAGTACTTGCATCTTAAAAATGGATCCCAAAATGTACTCCAAAATATTCCTCAAGTCGTATTTTCACAAAAAGAAAATGGGGTATATAGTGAAAATATGTCATCTCTTCTGCCAAATTGCTGTTTTACCCTCATTATCATGCCATATTGTTCTCAACACCTCTATCCACAGTGAGATAGATACTTTGTGTTGAGAGATGTCATATTATCACTGTGTTTATTAGTGTGATGATAGTATAATTAACACTTTGCCCTGGACGTGTTGCCTATTTGACATTGTGTCTGACATTGAATCCGGCGGTAGACAAGCGCTCAGAGGCATGTGATGAGTATGCCGGCGAGGCTGGTCTAGACTCCAGGCAACACACCATATGATATTGATTATCTTTTGTTTGGCCATCTCTGCAGCTCCTTGCCCTAAAGGACTTAATACACATTATTGTCTGGCATGAGGCTCTATTACTCCAATTTACCGAGCTCTCCTACCAGCCGTAAATGCACAGCTGGTGAAATGTGTCCATGAGATCCCATAATGAGGCTTAGCAGAACATTTCACTCAGCTTTTTAGTATTTTTGTTACTGAGAATATTGCGGGGCGGATTGGCGTTTTAGTTATACAAACATTTCCTGGAGTTAGAGCCACTCTGGAGGCAGAAATAATCTCATTGGTTGAGTTCAACCTTAATGGGCAGAGCCAAAGAACCACAGTTTTTCAGTTAGCTAACTGGCAAACTTGAATGGCAAAGAAGAAACTCTGGTCAAAATATAAATAATACATGGGGGCGGCGTGGCAGTGGTTAGCACTTAACAAGGCTCTAGGTTGGAAACTTGGCCCTGGACCTTTCTGTATGGAGTTTGCATGTTGTCCCATGTTCGTGTGGGTTTCCTCCCACAGTCCTGTGATGGACCGCTAGTCCATCACTGGGTTCATCAGCGTTTTCCTGCCATCTGCCCAATGCATGCTGGAATAGAGTTGAGACCCCCTGACTCTGCGTAGGAATAAGTGATTAGGGAGAATGAATCATAAATGGCAAAGACTTCCATTTTCCATTCGTTCATGACCATGGCATTCATGATCTTGGAAGGTCAGCAGACTAGCTAACTAGCTCCCTAGATAGCTATAGGCTAGTTTGGACATGGAGGGTCAACAAGGCTAACTAGCTAACTGAGATAACTTAGAATGGCTAGATTGAAATTTTCAGTTGCTAGACGTAGTGCTAGGCTTCATAATAGCCTATTAGCTGCCTCCTCTCTTACCCCTTCCCTTTTTCACTGGGTTTCAGTCTAACGTTAATTATAGGTCTTTCAGAGAGGACGTGGTTTGCTTGGCGTTCACCGCTTGGTACAGTGCAACGCTTGACAAGATAGGCAGAGTTTTGAAGAAGCAGGGAGAAGAGCCATTTCTAGCTCATTATCCTGCTAGATGTAGAATATGCCTAGGCAACTGAAAATATAACATCCAAATGTCATAGATCGCTATAATCTCCACTGCATTTTTAAACACACTATGCCCACTTGGTTAGAAACATGCCTCCAGGAGAGAGCTTTTCTACTGAGGTCACTATACAACTTGTGTTGTATGTGGAATTCAGGAAATTCTGATAGCCTACTGCTAGAATAATTCCTGGCTGGGTTTCATCACAAGGTGTGACGCAGATGTTCAGCTAGGTTCATGTGCAAATTGCGCAGCGCAAGCAATTGGAAATAATGGATTTTAGAGTGCAGGGTTAGCGTTATTCCATCCTATGTGTGCCGCCATAAAAACTGTGGTTCTTTGGCTCTGTCCAGTGAGGTTTAATTCAACCAATGAGAGTATTAATGCCTTGTGAGCAGCTCTGCCTTTGAGAAATTACGGTAAATGTGGGAAATGGTATCACGGTCATCACGGAGTGAGGATGGAGAGCTTCTAAGGCCAATTTTCTTTTCACCATGCTGGTGCACATTGGTGTGTGTGCCTATTTACTTTTACCAGATAAGATGTTGCTGTGTAGATAGGCTGTGTAGATGTAGTTTGGCCAAGAAATTGATGCCTGATTGTTTTTATATTTTAGTACAAGAGTGGATGCACTAGTCTGCACATCTCATTTCCATCTATGTGTAAAAAGGTGTGGATGCGTAAAACATGCCTGCCACTTACATTTTTTGAATGTGATTTTAAGAAAAGGCCAATTACCTGTTTACAATGCTTAATAATAAGAATACTTTTCGGTCAATATCCTAATCTGTTTGAATTCATCCAAAGACCCTCAGGTGCAGAACTGTAGCGTTTGACCGAGCGCACAATGCACAATCATCGTGTTACAGATATGCGATCAGTATAGAGAGCTTCGCGCTACTGTGACTCACATGTTCCACTCACATTAACCAGGAAATGTACACATTTACCAGATTTACCCTGGGAAATGTTTACATTTACCAACTCTGTGCACATTCACCTGCACAGTTGGTGCACATTTACTAGTAGATATATGCAGTTACCATAACATATACTGTAAATATCCGCAATCTGCTATTGCCAGACTTAAAAAAGGGTTGATTCAAGACACCAAACTCGCATACATACAGACGCCTACTGTCACCCTCCACTTATGTTGATCATACTAATTATATCCAAGGCAGATGACTGCTCTGAGTGTTTGAGTTTGTGCGTGTGTGTCTGTGTGTGTGTGTGTGTGTGTGTGTGTGTGCGTGCACGCAATTGTGTGTTTGACTTTCTTACTTATGCCACAGACAGCTGTTGTTTGTGTTGCCCCAAGTGCTCAACCTGACTTTGTAATTAGTCCAGTGCTTTACTTTACTGAACTGACTAGTGTGCCTAAAAAACAATAGAGCCCTATTCCCTAATCTTCACGCCCCTGCTCCCTCCCCACCTCTACCCTCTTCATCTCCACAACACCCGTCCTACCCCCAATCTGCAAACTAAATCTCCCACACACACACACACACACACACACACACACACACACACTCAGCTCCAGCCAGCAACAATAGCTCAAACACAGAAGCCATGTTCAAAACAGCTGACATTGAGATGCGGTAGTATATGACCTCATCAGAAAAGAATTGAGGACATATAGACACTATGTTTGAATGGGATCGCGTTAAAAACAACATTCATCAAAGTCTACTCACACATCAAAGCTGCACTGGTTAATTCTGGTAGGCTGCACTCTGAAACCTGTTGCCTCAAGCAGCAAACTTGCCAACAAATTCAGTCAAATCGATGCCAGGGACTGTAATACATGACTCACCATAAATTACAGTGTTTTGCGTGAGTTGGGGAATAATACAACTTAAGTTGAAAAACACAGGCCACACATGGGAAGGTGAGGGAGGAAATCATGGCAAGGCTGCTGTTTTCACGAGAGGGGGATGGGTGGTTTTTAGATTGTCCCTCCTCCCTCTTCCTCTGTCTTTTTTCTCTTCCCTCTCATCTTTGTTCAAGGTCTGCCTGGCTAAAACCAGCCGCCCCGGCACTCTGAATGAAAGTCACAATAAATGAGTCAAAAGTGGCTGGAAAAAGTCTGCAATACCTTGTCACTGACTGAGTTGGTGTGTTTACTTGAGATATTGCATATTATTATTATGTGGTGGTGGTGGTGGCGGCGTGTGTGTGTGTGTGTGTGTGTGTGTGTGTGTGTGTGTGTGTGTGCGTGTGCATGCATGGGGATGGGTGGGTGGGGTGTCGGGGGGGGAGTGTTACGGAAAAGTGAACATAAGACGTAAATGCGCATAGGTTTATATTTGGAATGGAATATTTAAATGATGCTGAAATAAACATTGAAAGCAAAACTAATATTGTATTTTATGTTCCGTTTTATTGCTTTATCATTTTTGCTTTATCATTTCTACTGTTTTCATTGCTTATTTTATATCCTGTTTGTGTGTTTATATTCTGTTCTTCTTTCTGTTGAATACTATTTATTTTATACTTGCTGCTGCAACAACCTAATTTCCCCATTGGATCGATAAAGTTTCATCTCATCAAATAACATGATAAATGACTAGTAAATATAAGATACTATATATTAGTAAGAAAATAGTTATCTTCATTCTCATCGTCATCTTCCTCCTCCTCCTCCTCCTCCTCCTCCTCCTCCTCCTCCTCTTCCTCTTCCTCTTCATCATTATCATCATACTGGTGGCTTTGGTGCATCTCCTATTTTAATGACCATTGATGACGCACAACACAATTTACCCCTCCATCTATATGCTGTGGGTAGGCAAGGACACACAAAGCCCCTCTCTCTCTCTCTCTCTCTCTCTCTCTCTCTCTCTCTCCCAATCTCTTTCTCTGCCCTCACAAAGCCTGCATGCCTCTCATTTGTAAATCACTTAAAAGCATGACAAATGTGCATTGGAAGTTTCAGAGCGTCCCTCTTGAAAGCATTTGCAAGTTTCTCTTTCACACACACACACACACACACACACCCCCATCTCATACACAGCGGCATTGTACTAACTAGACATTTAGCTTGGCGTTAGATGTATAATTATTGTTGCCTAATTGATGTCAGTTTGAATATGGAGATAAAACATTATATTTAATGAAAAGACAATTTCCAGTGTGCATTTGCAGTGTCTTTTCTTTTTCTGGGCATCTAACAAAGCTGCTGCCAGGAGAATTATGCGATATAAGCTGTTTAAAATGATGGAAACATTGGATTACGTTGCCATAATGATCGTACACAGGCAGATCCGTGTGATTTGTCTTGAGTGATTACATTCAGTATTTCTACTAGCTGAAGAGAAAGGAGTTCTGTGGTTGTGAAATTATTTGAGAGCTGAGAGGTCGGCGAATTGAAATCCAAAACAAAGGAGTCTTGTCCATAACACTAATCCAACTGGAACATTTCTGCCGTAGATTGGGAATTACTGTGTATTTCAATCATGTGACGCGCTATCAAGCTGGGGTTTACAGCATTTTCTTGTTTGTTTTGGCCTGAATGTAGCCCAAGCTGATGGGCAATCACTATTTAGATTTGCTAGTGCCACATATGCTATTATCCTACAGTATTTTACCATAGTGGTTCTGAATGAATCATATGTTTGGCATGTTAACAGATCAGCCCGTCTCATTTTTACAGAAATGAGTTAAATGGCAAAAGAAATCACATGGAAAGTATATTCAAAGGTACTTCATATTCACACACAGCTTTCTGTAACACGTTTTTAAACATGGGTAAGGAGACCAATGGGCCAAACTCCTAAAAAGCCAGAAGGTTTTACTCGCAGATATTCCATCATCATTATGTATTTCATTGTTTCTCAGATTGATGGGGCTGTGTGCTCAAGCCGTGTTTATCTCTACTCTCTTGTCAGAAGGAAGAAAAGAGAAGAAGAGCTGCTGTTTTCTCAGGGAGTAAAGGTTTACTGTCAAACCGGTTTTCTCTAATAAAGTAAGCCATTTGGATATTTTTATAAACATGCACTGCAGCTGAAACATATTACCCCGTGGTCTTAAATGCATTCTTTAAGTCATACTGAGATAATTCTTATGGTTTTCAGTCGTAGCTATTGTGAAAAAAGGGAAAACTTCAGTTCAGAATTCTCTGTAAACCCCGAATTATCATTTCATCATTGTTGTTATACTAAATGTTGTCAGCCAGCTAACAATACAGTTAAAGCTTCAGCAGTCTTACTAAATTATGAATGCTTAGATAGATATCTCTGTTGGTTGCTTTGCCATTTTAACATTTTCTTTGTCATCTCTGCTGTCTATGACTTTGCTGACAATGTGAGTTATAGCTCTCCATTTGTTTTAACTGTAAGGGATTTTACAACATGCAAATTGATAACAAAACAAACAAAAAAAACAGTTACCTAGCAAGCTGGCTGCCAAGCAATTGTTGCTATCCTAACATAGAAACGCCAGCGAAAGCACCGCACATGGCCTACTGAGGTGGATCAACTTGTCCTGCCATTTATTACTGCATGGAACTCCCCAAGCACTCCCATTGCTTATGAGATGTGCTGTTTACACTCTGGAGCCATAAAATACAGTAGGGAAGTGTGCGCTATCGCTTTCACTTCAGCTTGTTAGTGTTATCACTGCCTTTATGAGACATTTAAACACCCAGCGTTTAGGGTTTATGTTCGGAATGAGTCAAATTTGGAGTTTAGCATGCAACAGGGGAATGAGACTGATCCTGGTCTGGTCAGATCTAAATGCTGCTTGAACTGGACCCTTCTTAAGAGGAGCAACAGCTCTTATGCTTATACACCTGACAATTTAAACCGATACAGCTATCACGCTACACATCAACCTCTCATGATTCACCCATAAATATGTTGAAATGAAATATTAATGAGGTATACTTTGTCACAGGATAAATTATTTATCTCTGCACAAGGTTTCAACACCTCCATTAAGCGTCCGGTCACTCCCTTTTCCCTGCAGGACTGTTTTCTATTCCACTCCACCACAGCATATACAGTATATACTGAAAGGATTTCACAACACATCAAAGTTTTATTCACCGTTCGTTCTCAGCTCCCTTTATTTCTCCATTTTGGTTCTTTCTTCTCTCGTCACACCGCTCCCCCCCCCCCCCCCCCCCCCCCCCCCACTTGTGTCTTTGTATGAGGCCCCCGCCTCATCCCCATTGTCATGTTAATTACCTGTTTGCTCTGTTTTGCAGGAGCCCACCATCCATCAAAGCATCTCCCAGCTTTTCATCTCACACAGCGCATCTCTACCTGTAATTAGGTTTGGGCGAGGGAGAAGATGGATTTGGTTAGCACCATGCAGAGGAGAAAAAAAGACATCAGGAAGTCTCTACGGCTGTTCTGGGACCAGCCTTTAATGGTGTCTAATTGATCTGAGCTGTCATGGGGCCATGGCTTCATGTAGTAGGAGGCTGATTATCCTTATGTGTCATCCTGAGAGCATCAGCATTAGCTCAGCGCTCTGGCTTTTACAGTTGGATGATAAGGTGTGTGTGTGCGAGTGTGTGCGTGCGTGTGTGCTTGCGATCACATGTGCATCACTCGTGTAGGGATACGTAACTGCAAATCTTTATATGTACTACGCATCTGTGTGACGAGAGGGTGGGGGGATGGGATCGTGTTTGTGCTTGTGTCTATATGTGCATTTGCATTCAGGCAGTCACAGATGAGTATGCACTGTATGCATGTAGCTGTGTGTGCAAAGGGTGTGTATGTGTGTGTGTGGGGGGGGTACATTATATTTGTATGAGTGTGTATGCATGTTTGTATTTATAGCGGCCCAGGAGCGGCTGTGCTGCGGTCAGAATAATTTAGCATCCAGATGTGTGGAAGCCAGAGGGAAATCAATACAGACGATGGCTCCCAACCAGGTGATGAGCATGTATCTAGATGTTCACTGCTGTCATAATGCAATAAAGATGGAGAAGGATTAATATTTAACAGCAATCTGTGCTGTTTTAGAAACAGGATTGAGGAGCAGTGGCTTTACAGCAAGCAGTAATCACAGTAATCAGTAATCAAAACAACATAGGTGATCATTTATGGATTTTGAAGCAATATACCTGCAGGGAATAAAGGGTGTGATAATGTACAAAATTATAGATATGATTATCATTTTAAACAACTTGAAATAATAGTGAGGTGTTGACAATAACGCCTTCCATTTAAAGCTTGTAAGTTGGGACAAATTGCTGACCTGATCGTCCGCTGAAAAGATTAGATTACATTTGGGATCAGATTACACGACTGGGTTTGAACAACCCTGATTACATTTCAAGCACTTAATCAGAAAGCTCTCGTGGATTAGAAGTGGAAAGAAGCCTTGCCAGTCGTGATGGCAGATGAACGCGAAGCTGCATTCTAGTCCTGTGGAAGGAGAGAATTTGAAAATGATTTTTCTGAGTGTGTTTACTTCCTTCTGTAAAGTAGCTGTACTGTAGGGACGTCCATGCTGCTCCACTGACCTTCAGCATGAAATGAAAACAGTGTCTGATGCCTCTGGTGTGTTTGGAGGGGCTTTCTCTCTCCGAAGATGGACAGCCATGCATTATTGATTACAAAACACTCCTGCAATGCCATTTCATCTTTCAAAGCACAGTTACCATGAATGGGTTTTTATATTAGAGCGATTCAAATTTTGTCTGTATTAATGTGTGTGTGCTCCTAACTGCTTTTAATTGGTTGCATGGCTTCGTTGTGTTGTTGTGTATTGCTCTCTCTCTCTACCCCTCTCCCCCTTTCTCTCCCTCTCCCTCTCTTCTCCTTTCCCTAACACCCAGTGGGAGGCTAAATGGTAGATATGCAGAAACAACTCCCTTATCTCCACCTCCCTCCACAGCACACGCTGGAAGAGAATTGCACAAGACAAAAGACAAAGGTAGGCATAGCTAAACCAATAAGGAACAAAGGGAGTGTTAAATGCAATCTACTGGTAACCACACCAACTCTATCACATCTAACAACACTTATTTGACTTCATTATCTTCAGCTATGCTCTACAAAATGTCATTTTGATGTAATGATTAGGTTTTTACACCTAGAGACTTTCTCTACATATATCCTTCTGTAGACCTGATAATGTGAATATGATGCATATTTTGCACAATCTTTACATATACTGTAAATTTACATATTTGCCCCTATTATTATTATTCATGGTACCATACTATACATTGCAGATTTCTTAATACATTTATAATTTTTGAATGAATTTCTGAATGTTTATATTGTTGTATATTCTCATACTGTACTTATTTTTCACTTTCTATTCACTTTCATTTCTCTATTTTGCACTCCCTGCATACATGCTGTTATTCATATCTCCTAATTTTCATTCTCACAGTTATAATAAATTCTAGTGTTGCAATTGTCAGTTGCAAGATGTTTACTCTTCCTCATTTGTGCCATTCTTATTTATATTCTATATTGCTTTGCTATTTCCTATTACTATTTGCCGCCGCAACAATCCAATTTCCCCACAAGGATCATTAAAGTTTCATCTCGTCTTATCTTAAGTCTTCAATTTTCATGATAAGACATTCAAAAATCCTTGCATGGTTGAGAGCTTCTTTACTAAGACAGAGACCCAGCAGCCCAGAGAGTGTTGCTGAGCGTGGCTCTGCCTCCCTGGTCCCCCGTTGAGGGTGGTCACAGGGGAGGACGCCCATAGCGACCACGGCTGTCAGATGCTGTTTCCATGATGCCGAAGAATGATTGGGTTCATGGATCCGGACACTGCTCTCTGACAGCGCAGGGGGAGACGCTGCCACACCTGGGAGAAGAAAACACTGGCAGGATGTGAAATGTTTCTGAACAAGGTCACTCCGGGGGTCATCGCAATACCTGTCACCCGTCACCCCGTCACCAACGATTCCTAGCCCGCCCTCGTGCCAAATATGGAGAATATCGTGTCTGAATTTAGCCTTTGTTTGAGTTGGGAGTCAGACTTGGTCTTTGTCTGCCTCTGCGTGAGGTGGTGGTGATTCTCCAGACAACAATGTCCTGGTTTGAAAAAGGAAACGCACTAGCCAAGATCATCAAACACAAGTGATGTTTCTGTTAGACTTGAGAATATTCTGATGACATTAAAATGCGGTTCAAGCTTCCGATTGTTAGCAAATCATGCAATTAATCTTTAATTGCGCAGTGTTTTTCACTTGCACAGATGCAAACAAGCACCCCATTTTCAAGTCTGACTCATATCTAGCCCAGTCTGTGGAAAAGAGCAGCCAGTATCATTGATGTCAGTGTAGGTGGTGGGGCTTGTTAGCAGGAATGACAAGGGTAAAGACGGGACTCAGAAACAGCAACTCTCTCACTCTCTCAGTGTGTTTTTTTCACAGCATGTCTTTAGCGTGTCTCTGAGAGAGGTGGGCTTCTTGACAACCCCACTGCCACGGCCCATGACAATTTTCATGATTGATCACTCTCCTCTCGACTGCGGTGAGAGGGGAGAAACCAGACCACAGAGCAAAAAAAAAAAAAAAAAGGAGAGGGAGGAAAGAGGGGCGTGGACAATCCCACAAGGTCAGAGTGATGTCCAGCCTTTTGTTTTCAGCGGTGAGATCAGTGGCCTGGGCAGCCGCGAGGGGACAGGCAGAGTAACTGGTGGCCTGGCAGGAACAGATGTTCTTACACAATGAACATGCACTTGGTTGGTTGCTTATTCACTACAAGTCAAGAGGCTGACTTCCCTTTTTTGAAAACGAAGGAAAATACAGCAAAGAGTCACAGCATTCCACCTGTTTCTCATATGGAAAAAAATGTTGCTGAGGCAATCAGACCTATATACAGTATGATTTACTTCCCACAAAGGATCTCATACAACAGATGGGATTCTATTTATAGATCCTGTTCTTTTATTTATTTATTTTTCCTCCATCTTTGGTGCTAAGCGGTCAGTGTGTCCAGTAATGACATTTTTTCCTTGGATTTTCTGTTGATGAAGGTTGAGTTTCTGTGGTTGGCACTCAGTTCAGCCATGGTGGCTATCACTGCTCATGCTAACTACCCAGGTCCTCTTCTATTTGTTCTAAACAAACCGGAAACATTAAAAAGCATCACTTCCTGTGCACCAGAGGATTTTTCCCAGTGAAGACCTACCAGATACCGGGTGTTTACAACAGCAAATGTAAAAGCTTCATGAACTGGCTATAGGTTCACTCACTATTGTGTTATACCAATCAGCGATAGAGAGTAGCAAAATGGACATTTACGAACATGTTGCAGATCATAACTTTAATTGACATATACATCAATCAGCATAGTGCTTTCATTTTATTAAAAAAACAAGAGTCACTGCATTCCCAAGTCTATACACTTGTATTTCATATGTAACAAGTCAAAGCATACTGCTAATTATGCAGCAGCTTGACAGATAATGTAATAAAATGAAATGACCAATAATAGCTCACTACAACAACCCTATCCCTACATAACAACTGGTGTTACTGCTAACACACACTTAGAATGGCCCATAACGTTATAACGGCCTAACGTTACTTGTGTATTTACAATGAGGAAGTCCAGCAAACAATATGCAAAACCTAAATCAAACAACCTGATGTTGTAAAATGACACGACTTACTCTACCCTCACAAGGAAAGCAGGGAACTTGAGATGAATCTTGAATGCAAAAAAAAAAAAATAAAAAATACTAGTCTCTCAGACACATCAGCACATGGAGATGCTGTAGCTCCTCTCACAAGCATAAAACTGTTGCTCAGGCAATCAAACCTATAAGGTTTATTTCCCATAACAGATCTACAACAAATGGGGTCAGGGTTCTCACTGTCGCCCCGGATGTAAAATTCCACGACTTTTCCATGACCTTCCATAACAAAGTCGGAGTGTTTCCATGACCTAAAAATGTTCTTCCTTCCTGGTTTGTTAATGTTGTTTTTCTAAAGGGGTAAACAGTCTGCTTTGGGCTGCAAGCCACCATCTAAACTAAGTAATGAATGTTTGAAAGTGACCCATTTGTAAAATTCCCTGATATTCCCTGACTTCCCCAGAGAATTTATCAAATTCCCTGACTTCATATTCCCAGGAATACACCCCTCAAAACATGATATTCCAGAAATTGGGATCCCTGTGGGGTTTCACATAATAGTGTTAATTAACCTGTGCACATCAATGCACACAGCGTTTTCATTTCAATCACTCTGACCACACACTAACCCTAACCCTCCCTGCATTTTTACTCCCAGCTCTGGTCCCACATGCTCTGGATCCCACAGACAGAAGCCCTTATACTTGTCACACCGAATTGAAAACATCAATTCTCTCCACTTCCTGTCATTGTGAGCGTATGAAAGCTCTGTTATTAATACCTACGCCGGGTCATGCACAGCCAAGGACAAGCATTTAAGGTGAGGCCAGGTTCAAGAGTGGTTAGGAAGAGGATTGTCCCAAGGCCATTGTCCTTCACTTTACCTATATCAGTCTGTGTGTTTGTGTGTGTGTGTGTGTGTGTGTGTGTGTGTGTGTGTGTGTGTATGTGTGTGTATGCGTGGGTGCATGCCTGTGTGGAATGTAAACCAAGGTTCAAGTGTTAAGTAGGATATTCACCACATGGAGCAGTTCGCTGAAAGCCATCATCGGTGGATTTAAATCATAATGAGAGGGGATCTGATAATCAAAGTGAAACATACAGTCTTTCAGGGAGTTGAGATCAGCAGCATAGCTCTAAACAGGACCGATCCCATTTCAGCAGCACAGACAGCCTGTTGACATCTTGAGGATTATCGCCCCATAAACTACTAAAGCCATTCATAACTCATTGCCTCCCTCTGCTGGTACAAAAGAACAGAAGGGTAAAGGCAGTTTTACAGCCAACATGCCACATACCATGTTGAAAAATCACTATAATAATACTGCAGTGTGTCTGTGGTACTCAATAGTGAGTTTACAGTGACCTTATCATACTTTATGGTGTTTTTATCTCCCATGGTATCGCTATAATATTCCTATTCAATTCCTACAGGGAATTTATAGTTTATCCTTCTATAACTCTTGGTGACCATAAGCCTATTTAATAAAGAAATCTGGTTTGTTGAGTGATTGGTGTATATTGATGGTGTACAAGAGATCCCTCGAAGCAAAAAGAAAAGGAACTACAGTGAACATATATTTCGACAAATATTATTTATTCATTCAAAGAAAGAAAGAAAGAAAGAGAGGAAGAGAAAGAAAGAAAGAAAGAAAGAAAGAAAGAAAGAAAGAAAGAAAGAAAGAAAGAAGCACAAATACAAGTAATGCTACAATAAGTTACAAACAACACTATCCCTATTTAATAAAAGGTAGCCTACCTCAGATTTTTACCTTTGTTAATTCCCTATAACAATGATTGCTATTTTTACTTTTTGGAATATGGCACTGTTTTAAGATATTTAATGTAATACATTTGTGAAGTTAGCCATTCTTTAACGCTGATTATCTGTTTTGCTGCATATACTGCTGCATACACTGTATGTAGCCTACCTATAGTTTTGTTTCAGATTTTGTTTTAGATTTTGTTTTTGATACTCAATTTCTTGCATCCTATCTTTATTACCACTTTATAACTTTGCTTAGAGAAGTGCTTTACAAACCATGATTATTATTGTTGTTATGAGATTTGTTTAGCCTACATCACCTAAAATTAGATTAGATGAAACTTCAGTGATGCCCTTATAGGGTCTTTGCAGCAGCAGAAAATAGGTTTTAATAGTCTCTACAAATAAGAATAGAGCAAATGGAGGGCATAAAACATAATGTGATCAATAATCACAACCAGCACATATCAAGAAAAAATATATATGTGAATGAAAATCTAAAAATATATTAATTTACTGCATATGAAAATATGAATATCAGTTAATTTACAGCATATTTGCAGGGTATGCAAAATGTGTATTGTTGGAACTATACATGACTTGGTTTACTGAATGTATTATTATTCAACTTTTATTCAATTATTATAATTTCTTATTTATTGAGTTGGTTATTATTATTATTATTATTATTATTATTATTATTATTAGCCTATAAGTAGAAATAGCAGTAGTAGTAGTAGTGGTGGTGGTGGTGGTAGTAGTAGGCTAGTAGTTGAGTATTAGCAGTCTATTGCTGTTGATGTTGTTGTGTAATTACAAATATTTATCAAAATACACATATACTATAAATATGATATATCATGTATTATTTATTAATAGGCCTACTTATTATATCATTAGATAAAGTAACATACTTACCACTTAGATTAATAACATAACTTGTCATTGTTGTTGTTATGATCGATGCAGGTACAATGAACCAAACGCTAGATGTCTCCCCACTCCACGCTGTTGTGTGTCTTCATGGGTCCGCTGCTAGCTATCTACAGATGATCGAGTCGCCATTTTGAAAACCAAATCGTTCACAGCACACCCGCCCTGAGTACTGGAACTATGCCGCGGGGCCGGCCTCGCAAACTGAGAGTTAAAACCAACGACGGAACAGGTAACAAGTACCAAAATGCCACGAATAAAACATACAGACTATGAGCTATCTAAATAACTTGGTAACGTTTGGATAAAGCGCTCCGTATCTTATATAATCACACTTGAATGTAGTGTATATAGTCCCCGGATATAGTATTGCGGGTGGCCATTGCTTTGTGCGGCGAAGGAGTGATTGAGGCGGAATGATATTAATAACATTTCGGTGGCTCTACTTATTGGCTTCCAGTCTAAATTGGTGTCCGGGAGGGAAACACCTCCCGTGCCGTGGCGTAACGTTAGTTAATTTCAGATGTTTGCACTTTCTCTGTTTATTAGCAATGTAAGGTTACGTTGTTGATGCTAACTAGCTCGTTTTGCTATCGTTAGCTTGGTGGCTAACACGCTAAAACGTTAGCCATTGTTATTTTGATCCTTGAAAGGACACACTGTGCAGAGAGACTGGGCAGCTGCTGCTGGCTTGACTGGCTATGGGAGAAGTTGTCATCATATCCACAAAATGGAAATTACATTAAGATAGCTTGTATTCTGGTCTTGCGTTTAGCTTGCTAGTCGGTTAATATAATCGCTAAAATACATTGTAGGAGTTTCTAGCCAGCTGTTAACATGACACACCGTAAACGTAGCATGTGACTCCACATAGGATGCAGAGCTACAGCTGCAAAACCCATAGATTGCATAGAAATCTCATATGGGATGCATATCCAGCAAGCTTGGCACATTGTAATAAACAGTGACTACTGGCTGTCACTTTGTCTATCAAGATGGGCGTGTGGCGATTTGGTGTTTTTGTGGAGTACCATAAACCTACATAAACTTAATGCAGGCTATGCAACTACTAACCCTACCATCTAAATACCTTAGGCAACCAAAGTGACCCTTGTGTTCTAGGGGCAGGGGGTCCCAACATTTTTCATGTGAAGAAACTCTAATTTGACACAATTTTGTGTTGAGGAACCCAAATGTTGTTATTAAATATAGAATTACATACATAACTGTCTATACTGTAGGTGGGAAGGTAAGAGTGGAGAGAGTGAAACCTATGGTCAAAATAGTCACCCTTACACATGCGTGTCACTGAGCTTTCTTCCAGGGAGGGAAGTAAAAGGAAAATCTAACAGTTTGTGAATGGACAATTGGTGTAGGACATAAACTTAAGTCGCCTATTACAGTGTGGCAGCAATTCTGATAACTTTACTGAGTAATACAGTCAGGAGTTTAAATTAGCTTGACAGTTTTTGGAGAATAGTGCAATGCCTGGGAGTACACCTGACTATACTCACCTCCTTTCTGAGCATAATGCTGTCCTATACTCTATAGATCAGGGTTTCTCAAATGTTTTTATGTCACAGTCTCCCATTTGATAAGGTTTTCTCCCAGGGACCCCATCCCCAATATGTTTTTGTTGTTTAATAGGATTAGACCAATATATCCCTTTGCAAATATAGGCCTTTTAATATAAATCTGATATCGACCAGTCAGTGCTGCAGATATGATGGAGGTGAGGAGATTGTTTTACTCAACAGCATCAGGGCTGGGGCAGAGCTTGCCTTTCATATATATCAGTGCAACCTAGCATTGAGACCTCTGTCTACCCATATTATAGGTATAAAATAGCAATAACTAATAACCAAACTGAGTCTATTGATGATTTAAATTCACAACTATTAGATTATAGGAAATGTAGCACTGATTCCCAGTGACACATCTGAAAAAATATAAGGGCTTAGATGAATGAGATTGCATGCTTACAAATGTCACTTAACACAGGCTTAATTAGCTGTATTCAAACCATTTGGCCCGCACATTGTGGCTTACACTGACTCTACTCTGATGTAAACCTTCAGCTTCGGGAGACAACTTTAATAAGATTGTTACTGCGCCTGAGGTCTGTCTACTTGAGTATGAGTAGGCTACTGCCAGATGTATCATATCTAGTCCAGCTATTCATGTCAGGAATAGGCTTATTGAACCAAATCAGGACACTGAAGTGTTCATCTCACTTGTACTCTTGTACTTTTCATCAGATGCTAATCCCAGTGAACCGAAGGCTGAGAGCTACTGCGATGGAGAATTCAAGGACAAGAAATGCACAATATGTTCCCAGATCTTTACTACTGAGAGTCAGCTACAGAGGCACCTCCGTGACCATGAGTCCAACGATAAGGCAAGTACAGCCAGCCGGGCACTCCACCTGATCATCATAGCCATAACAAGACAACACAGAACACAGCTTTTTAACCTTTATTTATCCAGGGAAAGTCAGCTGAGCATACTTGCTTTTTACCAGCAGCACCCTGCTTTACATTCATACAGTTACACACATTCAAACCTTGGAACTGGCCAGTACAACAACAGTCTTCTTCTAGTGGCCACTGGGAGCTGCCCAATACAACTGCAAATTTATTAATTAAAGTTCTGACTTCATTTGCCATACAGAATATTTACAAATGAATAGCCCAGTGCCATTGCTGTTAACATAAGCAACCAGGAGTGTGATGTTTTGTTTTGTTTTTTTTGTCTGTCATTTCAGGATTTCAGTTTTTTGGACCTTCAGTTAATTGCTAATGAGAGAATGGTGTTTCCCTGCTTTTTTTTAGCTGATAAATAGCCAAGCTTCAGTATTCTTTTGAGAAACAAACATAGACAAATAGGCCTATACAAGCACATGTCCCATCTATGGTCCTGTGTAGCTCAGTGGTGAACTTCGCTTGGTTGCCAAGGCGCTTTGCTGAATATTTGTTTTTAAACCTGAGTGATTGGCTCACTGCCCAACTGCTGTCTCACCAACGAACATTGTGCATTAGAAGACTTCATCTTTGTCCATTTACTGTTCTAAAAAACATTGAGAGTGTTACCATGGGAATCAATGATGTAATTGATTGAAATGAATGAAAAAAATAACTACTTGAAAGCATCCAGTTAATCTGATGGTTGTTATTTCATTTTACATATTCATGCAATTTTTGGAAATTCATTCTACAACAAATTTAAGATGAAGGCATTTGGAAATCCTTTTGTTGAACAAAAATGTGTAAAAAGTCCAAAGGTGAATACAACTACAATAGATTAAACTGAATTTATTTTTTGATTTATTTATTTTCTGAATTTTATTTTTTTTATTTATCTTTGCTCATAACAGATTATATCTGGCAAGGTTATCAGTGTCCCACTGGTGCGAACATTACTGGTTGGTGATATATTTCACCATTCCTATATATCTTTTTATTGGAATTTTCTAGGGTGCTTACTTGTCCTCTATCTATAGTATTTGTTATCTTTCTCACACATTTATTCTGGGAAAATGTGAGTACAACTGATGGACAAGGAATTTGACTTGGTTCATTAATGTTGATTGAATTTGTGTGTTAATTTATATGAGTCTGTCATCATTGTCTGTGTGCTATTGTTTTATTATTAACTTGCCTTGTTATTTTTCTTACTACATTTCTGTTGCCCCTGAGCCTGGAGAAACAATATCTCATTTCACTGTGTACAGTCTATGTATATTTGGATGTATATATGTAGATTTATGCAGCTGAGATGACAATGAAGCGGAACTTGAACTTGAAACTTGAACTTGTTGACAACTTGAACACAGACAGGTCCACAGTACAGGAGAGACACAGTAAGAGCAGGACAAAGCCTAACAGGACCCCACATATAGTGCAGACAAGATGTACTGTAGACTAAACATAAAGGCACTACAAATATAGATTCAAGGCTGAAGATTTGTTCCAGCGTAGCACATTGGCAAGGTTGGTTGCAGCAAAGGCATAGTCACAGATGTGCACAGATGAACTAGGTTGGTACATAGCACTCTATGCATAAATGACAGATGTACAAAATACAACTAGGTTCATAGATAAGCCTGAACAGTTTATCTCAGTGTCCGTATGCATGCTGGTTGAAGAGCGTGATTGCCATTTGGAAGCAAGTGTTGCAGTGATGGGTGGTGCAGCACTGAAGCATCCTCCAGAGGGTAGGATGTCAAACGGGCGGTTGTCTGGCTGGAAAGGGCCAGCAGCCATCTTCTTTGCCCTTTCCCTTGCTCTGGCATAGAGGGCAGCCCTGCTCTCTCAAACGCACTTAGCATCTCAGCGTTACTGCTAGTAATCCAGAGACAGTCATGCCTTTGGGCACTAATGTCTGACGCTAACTTAATGACTTTGGCAACTTCTTGAGTCCCTTAGTGGTAGTGTGTTACAAAGACAACTCACTAGACAAATATGTGTGCAGAAGAGGTAACATGAAACTGCCATAATGCAAATTGTATAATGGAGCTGGAATAAACTTGCCTAAGGATACAATATTTTTCCCCAAGACGTGTTTATCAGGAGCCAAATTCAGGTTGGGTTCATCAGTTAGTCAAACGACACTCTCTCACCTTGTATTGAGTGATACTCGCTCGCCCGGTGTTACAGTTTTGCTAAGCTTTGCATCTGCGTGAGAACAAATATTTATTTTGCTAGCGAATATTTCATTTACAACTAGACTGAGCTAGCAAAGCAGTTTTGCGTAACAGGTGTGGAATTTATTAACTTTGCCCAATGCTAAGAAACAGTGCTCTCTCACCTGGTATTGAGTGATTCTCGCTCGCCCGGTGTTGTCCATATCATGCAACAAGGGGCTCTTCTTTTTGTGAGATTAACCTCAAAGCACCAGCTCTTAGGAGTGTCATCCCAGCAGCACCAGTGCTGATGCTGACAACTAACAACATGGTGAATTAAATCATCAAAAAGATGCATCTTGAATGGTTTTCTGTTCAGATTGTTGCTGCAGTGCTAAATAGGTGATTGAAACACATGAAACCTTGTTCAGTGCAATTATAATACATAATTAAATAAGGGACTGAAAATGTGGTAAATGTATTGTTATCAGTAGGCCCAACATTAATCTAACAATGAAGAACTGCCACAGTGGCAGTTTCACAACAGAGGAACCCTGGCTCATTAATCATTTGAAGAATAGAGAGACAGGAAAACTCGCACCCAGGGACACATAGAATAAACACATAGAAAGCAACACAAAGAATAAAGCAATTTACAGTGATGGTCTCATTTTTCTACAGCCATTATACTATGCTATCAACATTTATTTGAGAATGATATATTGAGGTAAATATTCTACACTTAGGGGCTTTAATAGATGACTAAGTTCATGTTGTTTAACAGTTGTTTGGAGTTTGCCTCTTAATGATCATTTTAATGTTTGAATCCGACCCACGACCTTTGTTGCATGTTATCCCCCTCTCTCTCTCCCAATCTTTCCCGTCTCTCTAAAGACAGACCTGTCTAATAAAGGTGAAAAAAAAAAGAAACATGCATTAATAGATGAAATACAAGATGATCATTTCTTATTTTTTTTTCCGCTTATTCTTATTCAGGGTCGGGGGGGAGGGGGGTGCTGCAACCTATCTCAGCACACATTAGGTGAAAGGCAGGCAAACACCCTGGACAGGTCACCAGTCCATCACAGGGCAATGAATAATATTGATAAGTTAGTTAATAAATTCAGTAAAGATATTGAATTTGTTGTCCTCATGGTACTTTGTCTGTGGTTCAAAAATATCTCACTATGATGCCCAAACATTTCAACATAAAGCAATTAAAAGCAAAGGGGCACAATTTTAAAAGAGAAACGCAGAAACACTTACATGGGCAATAATTATATGAAAAATGCTTACATTGCAAGGAGAATGAAAGAATCGATTTTTTGGTGTTACTACAGTATTATAGTATTGGAAAGCCCAGCACTCATCAAGAATGTCGGTGAGAGCATCAGACTAACACTGCCAGGGTTGGGAGCTCCATTCCCATTCCCATGCTAACAATAATATGCACTCATGGCACTGTAAGGTACTTTGGACTTTCTTGTTTGTGTCAATTACAGGCTATTGTAATTCAAGGGGACGGGAGGGATGAGAGGGGTAAGAGAGGTGCCAGAGACTTCTGTAGGAGGAGATAACTTCTATCGATGTTGCTGCAATTTCTACTGGTCTCCGATAGAAGTCATAGTCACTCTCTCTCTCTCAACTTCTCCTCTCTCCCCTGCAGCCTCATCGATGTGACCAGTGCCCGCAGACGTTTAACGTGGAGTTCAACCTCACCCTCCACAAGTCCACACATACGACCTCCGACCCCACCTGCCCAGTGTGCCATAAGAAGTTCTCCCGAGTGGCCAGCCTCAAATCCCATATCATGCTGCACGAGAAGGAAGAAGTTGGTCAACTCTTGTGCTCTCAATTCATTAACCGATCAATGAAAAATGAATCGTTCTCATTTGAAAGACGTTCGTTTCCCTGTTTTCTCTCCTCCACCCTGTTCGCTTCCCCCTCCTGCAGAACTTGATCTGTGCAGAGTGTGGAGATGAGTTCATTCTTCAGAGCCAGCTCTCTCTGCACTTGGAGGAGCACCGTAAGGAGCTGTCCGGCATCAAGGTCTACACCTGCAAGACTTGCAGCAAGGAGTTCAAGATGTCTGCCCACCTCAAGGAGCACATGAAGAGTCACGTCAAGATGAGGTCAGACATGGCATGGAAGGGCTTTAGATTGCTGATTTCACTTGATTGAATGAGGCCAAAAGCAGCTTTCTATTTTAACAGCCCCCTTCTTCAGTGGAGTGAAAAGGGAAGCATGAATCCAACAGCTATTAAAAGGACCTACCAGAGGCTTGGTCTAAGCAATTTACAGTCTAAACATATAGATCCTGTGGATACAAATTTTCCACTAATAAGGGTTTTTGAATGCCATTGTGACACTGATATTTTGGCATTGTAGCTGCAGATACAAGTATTCAGTGTTTCCTCCAGAACCTTATTCTTGTCAGGCTGGAAAAGCCTCTGAAACAACATTCAGACCATCATGGGACACTAAACCTCTCCATTGAAAGCCTTATTAATGAAATTCTAGGTGGGTTAGCTGCTCCTTGAGGCAGGTTTCACTGCAGGTTTTCCAGACTGTTGAGTAAAATCCTCCGCCGATACCAGGCTAAAATGGAATATCGGTATTGGAGATTTTACCCAAGACTAAAATCTGATACCGAAAGCCATGAGTAAGCCTGCACTGTTCAGTAAAAGTAATGGATCGGATCGGTACTCAGTATCGGCCGATACTTAAACTTTCATACTCGTAATCGGTATCGGCATTGAAAAAGTGGCATCGGTGCATCCCTACTGACCATCCATCTAATAATAATAGTAAAAACATATCCGCTGGCTGTGTGGATGCCCAGGAAAGATGTTGTATTTTGCTTTGCAATGCTAGCCTAGCTTGCTGTCCTTAAAGTTTAATTCTTCAGAGTTTTAGCTGTCAGTATTCAGACTCAATATACGTATGCGTGCCTCGACATTCCAAACAAACAAGTTTTAGTTTGTGACGAGCCACAAACTAAAAATTGCTTTTTTGTTTAAATGAAAATGTATCTGACTTTTTCCTCATCTAGCCCCTGCCCCACCTTACTTCATGTATTCTAACAAAGGGTGAAGTAAAGCTATAGGTTAAGGCTACAGACAAATGTTATCTGTGTACTTACAGTATGGAAAACTCATTTGAGATTTTTTGTTAATTACTCTTTCCACAGGGCGCTCACCTCTAGTTCCAGAAACTACAAGAAAAACATTGATCGCAGTGGGTTCACAAACAGCTGCCATCACTGTGGAAAGACATTCAAAAAACCCAGCCAGCTTGTCAGGCACATACGAATACATACAGGTGAGTAAAAAGCACAGCAAAGGGGTGGAGTGTCTTAGTTGGGGTAATGTTATACACGTCTTGAATAAAAGTAGCTTAGTGCTGCTGTTTCAGTGTGGGACGCCAGGGGTTTAAAGTGATTGAAACTTTTTTGTTTTTGTCAATCCAGCCACTAATTCTATGTAGGAAGTTGCACAGGAGATGCAGATGAATCAATATACAGGATATCTGCAGGTCCTTGAAAAGTCTGAAAAAGCCTTCAATTATCTAACTTCAAGGCCTTAAAACGTATTCAGATGTCTTAAATGCAGTAATTAGATGTCTTAATATTTTCACCATGTTATGCAGGTTTATTTTCAGTAGTAAGTGTCATTTTGATGCTCCTGTAAAATTTGGATATTTACACATTCTCTACATTAGGTATATCTAGTCAAAACAAAGGTTGAAAGTAAGGCAAACAAATGAAGGCAAATGCCATGAATTGTGCAGTTTCACCAACAGATGTGAATGGGACCAGCAGTAGTGTTGGTATTAATTTCTTATGTTTTGTTACATAACTTGTACTTCCAGTTGGCCACATTAACGGAATAGTTCTCCCCAAAATGAAAAGTCATTATCTGCTCGCCCCCATGTCCACCAAACACAGAGCGAGTTAGCCCACGTAGTTCCATCTCAGCCTTCTCCCAAACTATTTAAGTTAACAGAGGAATTTTTTACAGCTTAAAAAAATCTTCAAGAATTTCTCAGAGCAGTTCAACCAGCATCATTTCAATGTTTTCTAGCCAAAAGATCACACTGTGGGTCCAAAAGTCCAATATTTACCTCATTATCTCCTACATATTCCTCACTGGCACTGATTTGGTTGCACACTCACCATACAGAACTATTACTTAACATTTGACCCACATGCATGCCCACTCTAAGATTAATACAGAGCAGGTTTAATACATCTGCTTTTGTAACAAACAGTTTGACATCATGTTCCTAGACATGTAATTTCCTGGTGTACTTATGTCCTGGTGTACTGTCCATTCATAATTTTAGAACATACATTGGCTATGTTCCATCGGAAATGGTCTTAAATCCAATAGGTATTAGGTAGTATTAAAAAAGGACTTAAAAAATCTTAAATCCGGCTTCCTGAAACCTGCAGATATCCTGATATAATGCTGTGTACAAGCAGGCATTATCCACTTTTTGTCTGAGCAGTAATGCTAACATTAATACAGGAGGTGACACGTAATAACATTTTAATTGATTTATAATTGTCTTGTAATAAATGGCCTCAAGTTTAAACACTAGTAGTACAACAGTCCCTGAGTTGAATTACATTTAGTGTACATTGAAATTTCTCTTCATTATTATGAGTTAAGCTGCTGCGAAAACATTTTTTTTTTTTTAGGTGAAACTTTAATGATTGCTGTGGGTAAATTAGGTTGTTGCAGCAGAAGAGAATAGGATATAGATAAGAAAACAGAGGTTTGAAGATAATAAAACAATCAATTGCAACAAAAGTGCATATTGAGAGATAAAGAGATAAAGATAGAGCATCTTTGTTGACAGATTTACAGGTTAGAAGCTGATGGGCAAGCATGCATCGCTTACTGTTCACAACACCAGGTATCCAGATGGAAGAAGTGTAGAACTGTGTTGATATATATTGTAGAACTATCTCAATGTACGAAGCAAATACAGACTTGCTGTTACTTGCTGGCATGGTGATGGTTCAGTGGAGTCTACCTTCATGGGAATCATTGCTCACGACTTTAAAAGTCTTAAGTTTAGTTTGCTGATTAAGTTTTCTTCCCCTTAACCCCATAATGCCACTAAATCCTGATTAGTCTTCCATGTCTACCCACCAGTTCTGAGGGATTATGCACCTCAGCTCCATTCGCACTCAACTGTTACACAGAGACGTTGTCTGGGTAAAATCTGCTTATGCTGTTTAAATAATCATACTCCTGCGAGGTCACATTATGTAGCTACTAGCTTCCACCCACATGTTGTCGACACATTGTCCACATGTTAATTTGTTTGCTTGGTCGGCTGGATGACTAATGGTGGATGGAGCTGATTCCTCTGTGCACAGAATCTCAAACAGCCATTAGGAGATGAACAGGTGAAGGACCGCTTTGGGGGGCCACACACGCACACACACACACACATGCATATGCATATGCATTTCATTCTCTCTCTCTCTCTCTCTCTCTCTCTCTCTCTCTCTCTCTCTCTCTGACAAACATACACCAGAGTTGCTACTGAAAAGAAAGTCTTTTAATTATTATATTTCCCTGTGTCTTAGTGTCATGGCAAAATTTTTCTTAAACATACTGAAGCAAAATCATGTTGTTTTTTCACTTAATATTGTGATTGCAGTTTCAATTATGATAGAAAATGCACTCATGGGGTACTAATTCATAGGAATTGCTGTGTTTGACTTTTATTTTCACAGATTTGTATGTCACTTTTGTTTGCCATCGGTATACACAACCAGCATATGGGTAAATGACATGAAGTGCATTTTTTCCCCAAAAAAGTCACAGAAACGTTTATTTTACAATATTATATTTTATATGACCAATTATATTTTATTGAAATGCAATACATTTTTGGGGATTTGGCGTTCCAAAGTAAAAAAAAAAGTCAGGTGGTGCAACGTTCCAAATGTACACTAAACTGCACTAAAAAGACTCATTTTCTCAAAACACTTCTTGATCAATTACTTGGGCATACTTTTATGTGGAATTGTTTATAAAAAGGAAAACTTGTGTAGACCAGCTTTATACAAAAATATCCTACTACTTAAAAAAGTCCCAATCATGGCAATTTGAAGTAATATGACTTTAAGAATAGCATGTGAGCAGTGAGGACATGTTAAAGAATACCACAAACGACGCCTGTGATGATGTAATGAGGCTGCAGGCCATCAGGTTTCACCTTTGATTCAAAATCGGTATTGTCTTACAATCTGGAAATTACAGTTGTCAACATTATAATCTCAAATGTTCATTGATATTTTGAGCAGCCCTTGTTTGAATACCTGGTGTTTGATCTGTGTTTGATCTGACCCTCCCTACCTCAGGCGAGAGGCCCTTTAAGTGCAGCCACTGTGGCAAGGCCTTCAACCAGAAGGTGGTGCTGCAGACCCACATGGTGAGACATACGGGGGAGAAACCTCACCTCTGCATGTTCTGCCCTGCTTCGTTCTCCCAGAAAGGAAACCTTCACTCCCACGTTCAGAGAGTTCATTCTGAGGTAAGAGCCCCTCCCTTTGCCGGGTGGATAACCAGACCGTAGTTCTTCATGTTCTTGGTCGCCTGTGTCCTTCTTCTAGGAAAAATCCACCCTCAACACTCTCAGGCTGTTAGATATTATCAATTTGTGATGTTCAATGCATTCCAGGAGTAAAGTATTGTAATTTTATTTTTGGTGTACCCACTTTCCCTCAACCCGCCTCATCTATGTCTACTTCAGTTAGTGATTGCCTACGTTTCCCAGAATGACTTTCAACAACCCCCAGAGAACGGGCATGAACTTGTTGCTTTCAATCAAAGGTGGGCGTATGGGCATAGAAATAGCTTTAAAGTATGATCATTCAGCTGTGAGTTATGTGTCTATAATTGTGGCCGCATTCCTTACGCAAAACACACAATGTCTTGTGGCTGCATTGCATTCTGGTCTATTGAGGCTACTGTAGTGTATCTCTGCCTCTTCTACAATGGATTTCTTACTGTATGATTGTTGAATGTCGGTGCAAAATGGTGTGTCAAGAAAGAAGCCCTTGTTCTTTGACTTGAATATCTGCTATTAAACTCCACTGTAGCTTATCAACATGACGCCACACCATCAAATAACAGAATAGGCACAGAAATGCAAGGTACATTGCTAATAGCTTGCTAAAATTTTTTTTAAAGATTATCTACTTACCTTTATGGTACGCGGTCTACCAGTTGAGCCACTGGGGCGCCCCCCTTCCCCCGATAGCTGTTTTTTAACAGTGTTAAAGTGTTTTAGGGTGGATTTTTCCTTTTAACCTCCTACAACGAAACAAAGGTCTTTCCATGTCAGAATTCTTGCAACTCAGACTGTTTACTATAGAGGGATTTGCTTGACGTTATACACCTTCAGCAAACCTTAAAGAAAATAAACTTCATGGAGTTGGGAGAGGGAACAGGCATGCTTAACAACACATACATTTTAATTGGTTATGTGGCTATTTATCATGCAGAGGAAATATCAGCCGAGTACTTGAACTACACTTTCATTCAATTTGCCCTTTTTTTTGGGTAATTCATTATTATTTCTTTTATTCTATCATTGATGTTCAAGATATTATTCCTTTCTCTCTTTTGCACATCATTCATTCAGTTCCTCATTCACTCACACACTCATTTGCCCAGCCATCCTACTCACACCTTGTTAGATTCAATAGAGCAAGACTCCTTGCCATATTTTTACTCTGTTAGAGAGCGAATGAGGTGAAATTGCAGCTCTTTGTCTCTCATTTGGTTCTGCTCTTTTGTAAGCGGCACACAGCAGCCCATTTTAGAGAGAGCTCCTGATTCATCCAACCTAATTTAGTCAAGACTTAGGTTTACAACAATGCTTTGTCACCAGGGTCACTTCCTTTTAGCGCACACATTAACGTCCTCCCTAGGTGCTAAAATGTCCATGTTGACAGATCATGAATTCTCCTTTGAGTGAATGTCCATTTGTAGGATTCATTAACAAACCCCAGTAATGGATGAATTGATAGCGGTGGGAATAGCTCCTGGCTATTGGCTGTGGCCAATAATGTGGCTCTAGTCTTATGTGTGGGTCAGTTCTCTGGAAGCCTAATGAAAAGCAACACATCAAGCAATGATCCCCATGACGGGACACGCAAAGGGTCCCCAGTAATGGATATGCCGCATTGCTGAACGCCTGCTGTATTTTAGCAACCAGGGGACAAAGCCTTGAAGCACAAAAGATGAGCCCAATTAGGGCGCGCTCACACCAAGCATTAACTCCTTTGGCTCATTTGGGCAGGTGCGAACAGTGTCATTCGAACTCGGATGGCACCAAATCAGTCCTCTGAGATGGTTTCTGTCCTCTTCCAAACAAACTGCAGTGAGATTTGTTCAGAGTGAGTATATAATCCGGACCTAACCCTAACCAAATGACCTCAAAATACAAGGAGATGGATGTTGACATCTGATAGCCAGCAGTTACAAGCCGCAGTCTGGACTGATGCTCGTATTTAGTCATTTCTTCATGTGTCCTTAACTGGTATGCACACCAGAGAAGGGAAATTACAGCAAAAAGTACAGACAAATACATTATCCGACCCATGGTCAAGCCACTCTTGGACCCCCTCCAGTTCACCTACCAGCCCCAACTTAGAGTTGAGGACGCCATCATTTACCTGCTTAACCGCACCTACGCCCACCTGGACAAACCGGCGAGCACTGTGAGGGTCATGTTTTTTGACTTCTCCAGTGCTTTCACCACCATCCGGCTGGCTCTACTGGGTGAGAAGCTGACAGCGATGCAGGTGGATGCCCCCCTCGTGTCCTGGATTGTCAACTACCTGACTGGCGGACCACAGTATGTGCGCTTGCAACACTGTGTGTCGGACAGAGTGGTCAGCAACACTGGGGCCCCGCAGGGGACAGTCCTGTCTCCCTTCCTCTTCACCATCTACACCACGGACTTCAACTACCACACAGAGTCCTGCCGTCTTCAGAAGTTCTCTGATGACTTTGCTATAGTTGGATGTATCAGCAAGGGTGAGGAGGCTGAGTATAGGGCTGTGGTGAGAAACTTTGTCAGATGGTGTGAGCAGAACCATATGCAGCTCAACGTGGCAAAGACAAAGGAGCTGGTTGTGGATCTGAGGAGGGCCAAGGCACCGGTGAACCCTGTTTCCATCCAGGGGGTCAGTGTGGACATTGTGGAGTACAAGTACCTGGGAGTGTACACTGACAATAAACTGGACTGGGCTAAGAACACTGAAGCCCTCTACAAGAAGGGCCAGAGCCGTCTCTACTTTCTGAGGAGGCTGAGGTCCTTCAAAATCTGCCGGACAATGCTAAGGATGTTTTATGAGTCTGTGGTGGCCAGTGCTCTCCTGTTTGCTGTTGTGTGCTGGGGCAGCAGGTTGAGGGTAGCGGACGCCAACAGACTCAACAAACTGATCTGCAAGGCCAGTGACGTGGGGGTAGAGCTGGACTCTCTGGCGGCAGTGTCAGAGAGGAGGATGCTGTCCAAGTTACGTGTCATCTTGGACAATGTCTCCCACCCACTCCATGACGTGCTGGTCAAGCACAGGAGTACATTCAGTGCAAGACTCATTCCACTGAGATGCACCACAGAGCGCCACAGGAAGTCATTCCTGCCTGTGGCCATCAAACTTTTCAACTCCTCCCTCAGAGTGTCAGACACTCTGAGTCAATAGACTCAATAGACTGGACCTTGGACTTATTTCACCCCTGTCAGCAGCTTAATAACCCCATAATTTATAACTTATATTTTAAACTGTGCAATACTGATTCGGTAATAATTTTGTGCAATAATTTAAAACAAAGGGGAAGGAAAAAAGCAGGAGTGAAAGGCCCAGGTCAGGGATTTCCTCCTACTCCTCCTCCCCCACACCCACCCACAAATTCTTATTTTTCTTATTTCTATATTATTGTTGTTATATATTGTAGTATAATGCACATACTTTACATATTTTTATTTGCACATATTTTTATAATGCACATACTTTACATATTTTTATTTTATTGTAGTATAATGCACATATTCTACATATTTTTATATTTATTTTCTTATTTTCTTATTTCTATTTTTCTTATACTTTCTCTATGCCTATATATATTTCTGTGAGCAACTGCAACGGAACTCAATTTCCCCTCGGGGATCAATAAAGTATTTCTGATTCTGATTATGCTTCGAGGGACTGGAGTCCACTAAAATCTCTATCCTTGCAGGATGACAGGTTACCAAAACTGGTAACCTGAGCTATTTCTGAGTCCATGTGACGTATGTTTACAATCCCTGGTTCACTTGTAATTGGGAAGTGCGAACCTAAACAAACCAAATACAAAAATGCAACAGAGTAAACTTCCTTTATGGTTTGGACCAAAGAAAATTAGTGTGATTGCACCCTTAGAGTGAATATCTTAAATATTTAACTCGATTACCTAATTAGATGGACAGGTTGGCATGTTACTCATGTGGTTTATAACATACTCTTCCTAATTGTCATCTGTTGAAAAAGAACTGATTTATAAGCTACTGGTTTGACAGACAAATCCTCACCTACATGTTTTTTTTCACATCAGGGTGCTTTGAGGGTGTTCTAAGAGAGGCCAATGAGTCTGAATAGAAAGCCTCATATTTAATTCAGTCTGGTGGGGCAATCATGTTGAATTAATGCTCATGAGTGTGTATTTGTTGGGAGGTTTTGCCCCATCCATTGTGTTACAGTTCATCTGGAACAAAAGTGTTTGTATATGGAATATGCAAATGAAATGTTACATCCCTTTCTTTGAGTGGCCAATTCAATCAGCTGGCCTGCCAGCTTCACCTCCATTTACAACTAATGTGTTTATGGGTTTTTACTTTTTTTCCCCCTAATGAAAACAAAATAGGCTTAAAAGAAGTGAAACAGGTATTTTTTTTCCTCACTAGCATGATTGTGTCACTCCATGCTAAGTGCCCATGATGGGCCAGTTGATTGAATTAGTTTTGGAAAGCCAAACAGCAGGACCATTTGAATAATGCATCTAATTTTCACAAGTGTCCTTCAGCCTCCTCTTTGAGAGAGGGTTTGGCCTTATGACTGACTGACTTTATGAATAAATTATGGTCAGATGTTATTTGTAATACATTTCATGAGCAGATGCGTACTAAACAAGGAAAGTCATCAGGGATAAATCCAATCAATTGTTTGGTTATTGTTGGTTTAGGAGAGACAGTAGCACATCTGCATATAAATGCTATCTGACTGCTTCCCATATCACAGATTCAGGTACCTCCTAAAACTCAGAATAAATGAATTGTTCCTTTATGAAAGGGGAAAAGCTGCATTGCACACTGCCTTAGTGCCTTAGTGTTCAGAATTGTGTTATTAGTTCACTTATCTTTATGAAATGTTGGTACGTAGATATGTAAAACAATGAATTTAGCAACACAGGTGCATAGGGTACAGGGATGATGAATCATATGTGTTTCATGTGCACTTACAGACTAAGGGAGTGCCACTGTTCCCATGCATGGACTGCAGCTGTGTGTTTAAGAAGCTGGGCAGTCTTAATGCCCACATCAGCAAGATGCACATCTCTGTCATCGAGGAGCCCTCCAGCACTTCGGTGAGCAGACAGTATGCAGAAAAGACCAACAAAACACTGCAGGAACTTTTTCAGCCCACCACCCAATTTGAATATATTCAGCAATGTAGGCTTACCGAGACACACTAGAGCTCCTGTCATGCAGGGAACCATGAGAAACAGGCTTGTTGCCATTAATATAGATTATAAAACATCAGTGGCTACATTTTCATGCCCAGAAAATTTAACTTGATTACTCAAGTAACCTGGATTTCAGTTGACACCTGTAAACATCATAACTAGATTAGTGTAACCCAGTGAAGGTCATACTCTGATTAAGAGAAACCCTATTAAGATGCCTGGCTTACTCCCATATTAAACGGGTTACTATGAAAACATCTTACTCATTTCACTTTTGGTTTTCGCTGTCTGTGCAAACTCAGACTTGCAGAGCATTATGGGTACATTTTGATGTAAATTTAGAAAAGTATAATTGCCTGTAACATTAGACCTGATTTGTAAGGTCCAATCCAGTGGACGGTAAGAGACAGCATTAGCTGTTAGCCACGGGTTAACTTTAGCTTACCACCAGTAATTAGCTTGCGAGCTATCAAGCTACTACCAGTATACTGAACAAATCCCAGTTTCCCAAAACTTTTTAGCCGTAATATCAATTTAATCCATTGTAATTCACTAGGGTGAAATGATCTTATTGATCGTTCTTTTGAGGAATTGCTCTTTGCTGAGTGTGCTAGTAGTGGCTTACAAGTTATGGTGGTAGGCTAAATGGAATAACTAAAAAAAAAAAAAAGATTCCTTTTTAAAAATAAATTTACAAATATATTTATACATTTTTTAAATGTATCTGTTAATCAATCATAATTAATCTGAACTTAGCTACTTTAACCAGAGTATGGCCAATAGCTGGGTTAATGCATGTAAAAGTAACCACTGTGCGTTATAGTATTCATTCTACTGACTTTGTTGGCATGATGTATGGTCCATCTTAAACTATCTACGATTCATTCAACAGGCAGTATTCAGCATTTTATTTTGTGTAACGATGCCCAGTGCTCTGCACATTTTAAATGCTCTGAGGAACATCTATTAAAAATCAATCAACTTTGAAATTAGGGTCTGTTCTGATCTTGTGAACTCCTCTTTGCCATGTCGGTCCCCATCTGCTTGTCACACCTCCTCTTCCTCTTCCTCCTGTCTGCCTGCTCTTCTCCCTTAGGAGGCAGAGGCAGGAGGTCAGGCAGCTGGGGGTTCGGAGGGCGGCGAAGGGGTGACGGACGTCATCCAGCAACTTCTAGAGCTGTCTGAGCAGGTCACTGGAGAAACGACCCAAACCCAACCTCCAGAACCGGCTATTACCATGGAAACTGCCATCAACCAGGACATCCTACAGGTTTGCATAGGATGCATACACACACACATACACAAATGTGCAGGCGCACACATTTGTATTCTTATTCTAGAGGAGGAGGAGTGCTGGTCGTACCAGGTAGTTAATTGCATTCAGCTGGCATTGCAGGTCTGAATCAGTCCCTATCAGATGGCTAGAATGAAAACCAGCAGCACTCAGGGTCCCAAGGACTGGAGTTCAGAACCACTGTCCTAACATTAAAGAGTAACTAAATAGTGAAAAGTAGGGTACTGCACTGGTAATCTGCTATTGGCTGGTGTTTGTGCCAGGTGATGTCACCCTCCATAGAGTACAACAGGTGGTGACATCACCTGGCACAAAGACCAGCCAATAGCAGATGAGCAGTGCAGTACCTGACTTTTCACCATTAGGTGTCAGGCCTCACTACAGATTTGGGTTTGGGGTTTAGTTACTCTTTAAAGGTCCCATATCGTGTAAAACAGGATTTCCCTTGCCTCTTTGATTATAAAGGAGTTGGATGTGCTATCTAAACATTGTGAAAGTATCAAAACGCACGGTCGCCAACTAAACCCACACAATCCATATTAGAAAACCGAGCCTCTAAACGAGCCGTTTGGACTTCCGTAACTTTGTGGCGTCACAAAGGTTCGCTCATTATCATTTTTGTAAGAAATAATAGTTTAACAAAGTGTTTTTTTCAAAGCAATTGAGCGGTTGTCATTGTTTATTACCGGAGAGTTTTCCCTGCCTCTCGCTGTCTGCAGCTGCCAGTCTGTGGTGTCTCACGTTTCACTCTTGAAACGGTTAGCCAATCAGAACAGAGGGGTCGTTGATATTAATGAGCCTTAAAGGCACAGCAGCAGAAACAGCCTGTTCTTGGCAAGGCTCAGAGAGATGCTGGAAAATAAATGTGTAAAAATGGATTGAGAGTGTTTTTGGTGCTTGACACCACACAAACAGCTTTTAATGGACTTCAAGACATAAAATGAAACACTGAGAAATAATATAAATATGGGACCTTTAACCTAAGTCTACACCACTACGTGCCTAACCTAAACCTAATTCTAATGTTAACCCTCTAACCCAAGTTGTAACCCTAAACTAACCTTAAACCTGCAATAAGCGATATCAGACCTTATAACCAACCCTGAAACTAATGTGTTATGTGGGGATTTCATTGAGACATAATGATATAAACCAATATCCACACATCAAATTCTGCTCCGGAAAGAAGCTCCTCAGCTTTTCTTTTTTTTTTAAACTAGCTTGGCATCCCCCTCGCTGTTTAAAAGCAGCGCTCACCCCCTCCCATTCCTGAAAAAAACTGTCAAGTAAACTTGTTAAACTAGTAAACCTGCTGCCTACCTCTTCACGTGTCAAAAAAGTCCCTGAAATTATATTTTTGGTTGAAACCAAATGATACGCTCCATCAAGTTCCTTGCCTTTAGTATCTGAATGGCTCCATTTTTCACAGTAGTGCAAGCAGAATCCATCCAGGGGTAAAGAGATGGTATGATAATGAATTCTCCGCAGGGAGGCTTATAGATGACTACCGCTGGAGAATTGAATAGAGCTTCTCCTTTGCCAACACAACAGGCAATGATTCTCACTGAGCTACAGTTAGCGTGAATTCATTACCCCCTCATGCATCAATCTTGGGTTTCATGCATAGCACATTTTTGTAACGGGGCCATTTTTTGGATGTTAATGGTTTAGTATTTTTCCAAGAATTTAATCTGTGAGAAAACAAATTCTCTTTCTTGTAAGATTTGACAAGCATTGGCCTGACTGCAGTTTGCGCTGAAGGTTAAATTATGTTGTTGAAATCTGTCTTTGACTATTGCATGCATTGTAAGGAATGTACTCTAACTGTATATGAAGACAGTGTTTATTTTGTCAAAGTTGTGGTGTGTGAACAGGTTTCTGTTGTGTTTCTGCAGCAAGCTCTGGAGAACAGCGGGTTGAGTGTGGTCCAGTCGCAGAGCAACGGCACCAGACAGTCCCAGAACCAGTCCACAGAGGGCGCTACTGCAGACAACAAGAAAGTATCTGGCCCAGACAAACCGGCCAAGGAGAGGAAGAGGAGCATATTCAAGAAACCTGTACAGATGCCAGGTAGAGTGGCTCTCACAGAAGATTCACATGCGATCTACTAAAATATTGTACGTTTGTTTGCTAAGTTAAGTCAGAAGCATGATAATTTCCTTATGAATCAATGTTGAAACTAAATAAATTTGGCAGTGCCTCTCAATTCCACAAACCGAAATCAAATCATTCATAAACTTTACTCTTGTCATTGGGAAATCCTAAATTGGCACAAGGTAAACCGACTGACGGAAAGTGAAACATGGCAACAGCAAACATGTCTTCTCCCATGAATGATGCAGCCCCTCTCTGGGCCAATGAATAACAAATACATCACCTTGTTTTGACTTGGAATTGTGGCACCCCTCCTGGGACAATCAGTGTAATTTTGAAAATGTCACTATACAGTGATGAGATGCATCTTTCTCCAAGCTTTCATCAACATCCGATCAGCGGTGTGTGAGATACTGCGTGTGGCACACGCCCGAACGAACAGACAAGTGAAACAAACAATGTAGTGCTCCCCTTGGCCCAATCAGTATTATTTGTGGCTGCTGTAGGGGAAAAATGTGTTTTACCCTTGTTGGTTAAAATGAATGAGCAAAAGTTTAAGAGTCTTCCGTGGATTCTTTATTCAGACATGTCTGGAGAGAAAACCTTAAGCACATACACTTCAGTAGGCTGCAGGATATTCTCTGACAAAGGGTAGAAATGTCAGTTTCTTTATACACTTCAGTATGTATAGTTGATTTGTTCATCCTTTTCTAAGAAATCAATATAATGTAATATGCACGCTTCAAACTAGTCAAAACCAGTTCTACAATACACACTAACATAAAGTCTATTCTTACATGATTGTCTCTAACAATGAGTAGATGACTAGTCTGAGGGCTAAACTTCTAATATCATGTGGAAGTCATACATGCACTCATGACAGCTGCATGACTTCTTCATGTGATCAGGACATGGTCACATGAAGATCCTTTACTGAATACTCCACTATGATATTCAGGGCAAAGGACACAGTGTTCTACTTTATTTCCTACACTGCCAGTATGCAGGTGAGATACATCATCCTCTGAAGTTTCATTAAAAAGCAGTCAGTGGTGTCTGAGATATTGCATTTGACGGATGGCGACACTTCATTCATAAACCGTACTCTTTTGATGTCTTTTGATGAATGATGGTTTGACTAACAGCCAAGCTCTTCCATCAGTTTAACTCTGGACACCCGCTTCTCTTTGCCTACTTTTCCAGGCTCCATCAGGGAGGAGAACGGCGTCCGCTGGCATGGCTGCCCATACTGCTCCAAGGAGTTCAAGAAGCCCAGCGATCTGGTTCGCCACATCCGCATCCACACCCACGAGAAGCCCTTCAAGTGCAAGCAGTGCTTCAGAGCCTTCGCTGTCAAGAGCACCCTCACCGCTCACATGAAAACCCACACGGGTATCAAGGCCTTTGAGTGCCAGTGCTGTCTGAAGTGCTTCTCCACCTCTGGCAGCATGAAGGTACATATGCGACTGCATACAGGTGAGCAGCAGGTCGGCTCCTCGGAAGAGCGGCATTTCTCAAATATACAGCATTTTTATTTTCTTGTATATTTCACAGGTTTTTAAACAATCGCAAATCCCAGGTTATCCAAAAATTGGAAATAAGATAAGATAAGATAAGATAAGATAGCACTTTATTAATCCCCTTGGGGAAATCCAGGTGCCACAGCAGCAACTGGCAGACAGTACAGAGGAAAACAAGTACAGTAAGTACAATAAGATTATAAAAAAGAAGAGGTACTAAGATAAAACA